>NW_022631052.1:3860710-3940412 GCF_010015895.1 Lontra canadensis
CGCGCCCTCCCCCGGCGGCGGCGGCGACCCGGCCGCCCCGCGCTCTCCGGCGAGGCGCCGCCGCCCGGCCCGGCCTCGCCTCGGACGCCTCGTTCCGACATGCCCCGCTCTGGCGGCCGGGCTCGCGGAGGATCATGACTGCGGCAGCGAACTGGGTGGCGAACGGGGCGAGCCTGGAGGATTGTCACTCCAACCTCTTCTCGCTGGTGAGTAGCCGGGCTGTGGGGAGGGGGGCTGAGCCGGGGGGGGGGTCCCCGACCTCCGCCGCCGACCAACTTTCTCCTCCCGCCGCCGGGACTTCGCCCCTCCCTCGCCTCTCCCCGCCGTTCGCCTCTCGCCGATTCTCCCCCTTTTGGATCGTCTCTCCCTCGCCTTGGATCCCATCCAGTGTTTATTTGGCTCTTTAAAAATCATTTGTGAGCGCGGCGCTCGGCGTGGAATTTGCATGTGGAAGTCTCAAAGCTGCGGATTCTGGGTCGCACTTCGAACGCCCACCCTCTGTTGCAATCACACCCCCCTTCCCCTCCCCTTCCCCCCCCTTTTTTTCCCTAAATGTGGAAGGCTTTGCCTTGTGCTGCCCGCGCCCGCGATAAGCAGCCTTTTCCCCCGTTGTCGGATAGGCTGCCCGCCCGCCTTTTGAATTTTTTTTTTTTTAAATTCCATAATGACACCTACAATTTCGCCCGAAAACAGTTGATTGAATGCGATTGTGTCAGTAAAGGACTCTTGCATCCGAAGCTCCCGCGATTGTAAACATCGACAACCGCCTGCCTCTCAGGGCTTACTACGCTGGAGAGCCGTAAAGCCATTGCACGGAGCCGACGGAAGGTGGAGAAGGCTTTTTCTTCTTTCTCTCCTCCTGTGTCTTTTAAAAACTGTTTTCTCTGTCCTAACAACGAATCCACACACACACACAAAAGCAACAAGCTGGGCGGTTTGATAACATCGCTTTTATCTGCCTTCGCCTTTCTCGCGCTCTCTCTCTGATAATTGACAACTTTTCCTTCGGATTTGAATCGCCTGCCTTAATCTTGAAGCAGTTCGGGTGTCAATTGTTCTCCGGGAAGCCTGGCACCCGACGACGACGTCTAGATTCATCGAAATTAAAAATGTATAGGGCTCCGGCAACTCTTTCCTGGCGGTGCTGTGACATTTGGTGGTAAATGCCATCTTTGCTTTTTATTGGGTCGTATTACCTAGCTCTGAAAACATTCACCTTGTTAAACCTGGCGTTTAGGCTAATAATTGCAGTGCGTGGTCTTTAAATATGTGCTTTGTGCATGAGTTACTGTATGTATAGCTATGTGCCCGGGAGACTACGAATTTGTTTAAATATTGAGCAAAGATTTGTAAACAGATGTAAGGCAATTATGTTCCAAGCGTAGAATATAATTGGAAAATTGGCTGAACGGTTTGTTTAATTTAGCCTTTAGAAAAAAAACCTAACTTATTTTAAGTTATGTACCCTTTTTTGGGGGGGGGTTGTCTTTGGAGAACATGCATTTTGGGGAAATAGTTTTCTGTAATCTCTGTAGTAGATAGAAGCATTATTTCCTTTTAATCCTTGTTTACAATTACACTGGATAAATAATTTAGTGTTCAAATTGTAATTAGTTACATTTAATTATGGGTCGGGGTCAGCATAGATGCCTTTTTCTTTCTTGAGACTGGTGGAGAAATACACATTCTTGCCAACTTTTCAAATGGAAGTGCTATTTTATTAAATATTTCCTTATGCAGATAAAAGCATCAAAACACGTGATTTTTTTACCCACAAAGACAGAGTGACATAATATCTGTGCTTTCACTATAGTGTATAGATCAGGTTAATTTTTTTCTTCCAACATTTTTATTTAATCTTAAAATTATAATCTTCAAATAATCTTTATTTAATCTTAAAATTCAGTTACAAGTTTCAGTTCTTCCTTTTCGTACTGTGATAATTTTCCCTTGGTCTTTTGACATACGGGAATAGAATTCATTTTGCCTCCTCTTTTCTCTCCCCTACAATATCATTTACTATCAGTCAGATTCAGAGACTTTAATAGATTAGCAAACATATTGATTAAGGGGTATTTAAAATGGTTTTTGTTTGGTGGCTGGTGACCACATTGACACTTTAACAGGTAATTAAAATAATAACCAAGTAGACCGATATTAGTGAGGAGAGAGCCCCGAATTACTATATATCATTCTGACTGGTAATGGCTTGTGTATATGTGGCTAATCTATATACAGTAGATTTTGTAGACCAATGAAACTATATTTATGTGTGTAGACAGGCTTTAAGATATACAATTTTTTAAATCTTTTTTTTTTTAAAGCTCAGGTAAGGATGATCATGTTAAAGAGATAAGATGCTTGAGATTCTTTTGGAGAAACAAGCAATTTTATAGGAGAGGATTTTGTGTTATATGACCAACTAGAGGTTTCTACTTTGGGTATTTCTCTCAACCTTTTCAAACCAGGAATTAAGTGTGTGTGTGTGTGTGTGTGTGTGTGTGTAGGATTACTCATTATATGGCAACTTTGAAACGCAGAACTCAAGAAATTCCTGGGTTGACTTTTTTTTTTTTTTTTAAAGGACTGTAGAATGTCTACATTCTCCTGTATGTGGAGGGTGGAAAAGGTGCTTTTTTTTTTTAAATTGAGAATCAGTTAAAAAGCTGCTGATAATATAAAGTTTTGCTCATTCAAATGCAGTTTTCCTTGAAAATCTGATACAGCAGGAACTTAGAATATTAAAAATATGTTGTCTAAAGTACGTTGTATGGAATAGTTAATTCCAAAAGAGAGAAAATCATCTCTTGTTTAAAATAAAGCATGTGTTACAAGAACTCTTATGTGCTTAATAATAGCATGTATTTTTCTTTTTGGCCTGCAGTTTTTTTGAGCAGAGAAAAGTACTGTTTATAGAGAATTTACCTAGATATTCATATTAATGTGGATTGAAATATAAACTAGAGATTAAAGTTCTGTACCACAGTAATGATCCGCCCACTTTCTATTACCTTCAGGTGTTCATTGTGGCTTAGCAAAAGTAGATTGTGCAATCAACTGCTTTAAGATTTTTGTTCTTGTTTTGCTTTCTGATTTTCTACTGCATGGTATCAAATTTCCCAAATTCTCTGTCACCCCCTACCCCCATTTCCTAACGGAAAAAGTGTCTTGGGTGTGTATGATACGGATGATTGTATGTGTTTCTTATTCTGCCTGTTGTGAGGATCCCTAGCTCCTGCATTAAATGCGTGCCTTGCTGTTACCCTTGTGACATAAAACTGTTTTCTCATGCTGTCCATCACTTTTCTGGGAGACTCTCGTTAGATAGTCACTCAGTTATAATTCAGTTAAGTGTGTTAAATCTTGTCTTTTTGGAAAGTGTAACAGGGCACCCTATGGTTTATCAAACTCACCCTTGAGGGAAGACATAATTTCCAGATAGAAATATATCTTTAGTTTTGCTTTAGTTTTGTTTCTCTGTTGAGATCATATGGAGGAAAGTGATTTTGTGTTCTTTAACTAGTTTTAAGTATATACTCTTTGAAATGGGGCGGCCTAATTCTTAAGTATGTGGATTCCACCTTCACATTGTTTTATTTGCTCACACTCTTCCTGACTGTGGAGTAATTGGGTGATGATATAAAATTCTCCCTCCCTGAATTGAAACACACATGCACATATTAGTACATACCTCCTATGACGGACCATTAATTCTGTGTGTGAAGCTTTAAGGTAATCTGTTGTTGACCTGCTCTCTTTTTTCTTAGGAGATTTATATTTTTGCAGAGAGGGAAGATAATGGTAAATATAGAAACTTTGGGATCTATTCTTTTGAGCTGGAACCAAATGTGGAGGGCTGTAAGTTGAAAATGAGCAAAAAGGAATGATTTCTCTCATCTTCTCAAGTGCCAACATACATAGGGTATTTTTTCATCCCAATTGCCAATTTTAGTATTTAAACCTAAAGCATCTTATTTTCAGGATGGTTTATTTTCTTTAATGAAAATATTTATAATTTGCTAATGTATGTTTTCTGTTTAGCATTTTGTTGGTAGCACATGGTGTTACAGTATTTATATATTTTTAATAGCAATAATTGCCCCCCGGTAATAGTTGCCATATTAACTTCCAATTGCTAGTAAATATTTTTAAGTACATAATAGACAGCAATTTAAGGCATAGTGTAGCAGTTTACTGGACCGTTTTAAAGAGCCATTTGTACGTGTGATGAGTTCATAATTTTAAAGAGAAAATAATGTACCTAAGCCTTGCGTGCTGCAAAACTAATGTCGCTGTGTTACTGCTTGAAGTGCTCACTGAGAGGAAGTTAGGTTGGGACTCTTCCTTCTTTGTGAGAAGAAGGCCTTGGGGTGCCTTTAGGACTGTAAATGTTTATTGAGGTTATCCCAGGTGCTTTTATAGTTTAGCATTTTCTTTGGAATGTTTTGGTCATTTTTTTCATGACTGTATTAGGGAAAAAAATCTCTTTGGGAAAAAAAATCTCTTAAGGCATTCCTTCAAATAACATTAAGTTACAGTAGTGGAGTATATTAATTAGGTATGTAAAAATGGATTCATCTTTTTTGTTCACTGGCTAATTTAGCCTTGTTAACTGTGAGTTAATTGTATTCATCAGACACTGAGAGATTCCCTCTACTCTTGAGATTAATAAAGGATATACTCTGTCACCAGTTTGTACTATATGCTATAAATTAAGACAATCATTTGCAAAATACAAGTATATTTTATAGTTATGTTTGCTAGATTATTTAAAATTGAGATGAAACTCAATATAAATAGTAAAAAGATTGCTTATCTGGATTTTTTTTTAAATGAACGGTTAATACAACTGTCAAAAGTTTGATTCAGAGATAGACTAAATATTTTTCTGAAATGATTTGACTTATTTTTGTTAGAACAATAATGTTTCCTCCTTCAGTAGTAGAAGGTACTGATTTTTTTTTTTTTTCCCCTGAGAGTGGGTGATGTTTATTTCATAGAAACTAGCCAGTGAGAGAGATCAGAGTTTATGAAAATTAATAGTATGGTTGAATATTGGGTACTATTATTACTGAAATGTGCATTGCTGCTATTAAAAATCAAGAAAAGGACTTTCTGCAATATTTTTATTAGTGCTTTTGTTTAAAGTATGTTTTGTGCTAATCTGCTTTATAAACTATTTGTGTTGCCAGTATTGGCCACCAGAATTTCTATTTTGTGTTTTTTTAAACATTCCTGTTTTGAGAAAATAACATTTAATGCCTTGCAAAGTGAGGTAATTAGGTAGCCTAAAAATGTGCTGTGGCATATCGTTAAAAAAATTCTCACACACACACACACACACACACACACGTGCACGTTTGTTTCATAGGACTTGCTTAGAGTCTAGAGTTTTGGAATTAATGAATCAATATTTACAATGTGTTCTTGGAATTTAGAACTTTTTTTCCCTCTTGAATCATTTAACTTCTTTCTGATCCTGTTCAGATAATTTCCTTTTATAGTATGTGCTTTCATTGTTTATTTGAAAGATTTGAAGGTGTTAGCTTTGTTCTGTTGGGGGAATTCACTTCATTACATAGGGGAGATGATTTTCCATTAATCTTGGTAAATATTAACATAAACGAGGAATTGTAAATTCAGACTCATTTGCATGAATGAAATATGTATGTGTGCCCAATTTTTGTTTAGTATAAAGTCACTTATGTACATTACATAGTTTTCTATCTTTAGTTGCTATAAAAGTTTTAAATTCATTTAAAGTGTTGTGGTTGGTGTTTATTTCCGACAGTTCCCTTACTCTACTACAATGTCTTATTCTTTCATTTTAAAGATCCATTTGTAGTAAAGATTAGATTTTATCCCCATAAATTGGCTATCATAGTCTTCTTTTAGGGGCGCCTGTTTTGCTTGCATTTATATTAGCATGCTTTAGTTATGTTTGTTGGAATAAAGTTGTTTTCCTTTTTTGAGCTAATAAAATGTCTTTCAGAGTACATTTGGATTTGATTCTGGAAAAAAAGAATAAAGATGACTTTTTATTTTCTTTCTTTCTAGATGAGAATTAGAATCTGTTGTGTCTAAGGGAAAATGTTATGTCATTGGCATCTCCATACTCTGGTATATTATGTGTATTTCTGAACCTTTGTTTTCTTATTCTTGGTGAATTGTAGAATCCTATTAAAACCGTATTTTTACTACTGTGAAATAGCACAGAGCCCTGGTCGACAGCTTTCTACATTTTGTATTTTTTCTAGTTCAGTGAAATTCCATTACTGTTGAAGGAACCCCTGAGTTGATTATATTAAGATTTCATTTGTGTCTTTATTTTTCATAGTTTAAATTTGAAACTTTAACTTAAGAAATCGGGGGAAGATAAAGAGAATTAGGTAAACTTGCAGGTAAATATTCTTTTCTCCTTCATCACTGGGTCTCTTTACTGTAATAGTTGAGTCATAATTTGTTCTAAATCACTACATCACTTGGATATATTTTAAGACATTTGATATTTAAATTTGAGGAAATGATGTGTTTTAAATAAAATAATTGTGAAAAGAATTTTTATAATATTGAGTGGGAATTTCAAAGATTGATCATCTAGAGGGTATATTAAATTCCATGAAAACTGTTTTGATTTTTTTTCTCCCCAAAGGGCATTGACAAGTTTCTGAGGAAGTATTTTTGTCTAAGACACATGAAGCTTCCTCATAGAGTTCTACATTATTTCATTAAATAGGAAAGATGATTAAATCCATCTGGGTTTAATTTGAGAGCTAATAAGTAAAGTATTCAAAAGAGTATAATTGGTGTAAAAAACATTTTGTGTTGGCAATTCTCATGATTGAATTTTAATGTCCTAAAGAGAAATAGGGAAAAACATATGTATATCTCACTCAGGGAACCAGCTCCTAGTTTATTTATTTATTTATTTATTTATTATTTTTTATTTTTTTGCATGTTTATATATGCCTGGTACAGTCCTACTCATCTTTTAAGTAGGTAAAATATCACCTCCTCTGTGAAGCTTTCCCTGACTCTCACTGGCAGAACTAGTCACTCTTGCTCCATATATGTATGTACCTTCTTCTATGTACCTGTGATAAGCACATGAGGTTTTATAGGGCACTAACCCTGTCTGTATCATCTTTGCATTCTCTTTAATAGTTAGACCTTCATTAACCATTTGTTAAATAAATGAATTACTGGACAACTATTCTCTATCTTATTCCTAAGGGAGTTCTCATTGCTCCTTTAGGTCCTGATCACAATTATGTTATTTTTCCTTGAACTTACATAGGTTTTTAGCTCTGTATTCTGAATATATTTTTTGTAGGCTATATGTACTGTGGCTTGGTAATATTTTAGGTGATTCTAACCTTTTTAAAAGATAATGTCAGCTGATCAAGAGATCTGTGCTTATCATACATCAAAGGAATAGGAATTTAGTATTTTTCTGTAGTGTGGTAGGCGACCTATAGATTTTGGAACCTGTTAGAGATTTTGTTTGGGACTTGATCTAGAATTCCTTCATTTTCATTCTTTGAGCTGTACTGTGGGGCTTTTGCTAAACCTTCAGTTTAGGATTACTTTTCATGAGCCCAGCATAATGGGCAGTGAATGGTAATGAGGAAAATTAAGTGGTATTCATGTTTTTTATTAGTAACTAACTAGTCAGATCAAGTTGGTTGTGTTATGGTTATGTGCCTCAGTTTCTCCTTCAGTAAACTTGATGGAAATAAGAAGGAGGGCAGGAAATAAGAAAGATAATTTTGAGTACCCTTTAAGGAAAGAGTAGTTTTTAATAGGAAGAGACTTCTAACATATTATGACTCAGGTCAGAGAGTAGCCCTAGGCGGTTCACTAGGAAGTTGCAGTGGCAAAATTCGTTGTTTTAAGTATGAAAGTTATGTTGTATTTGTACTTGTTTTGGGGGGGGCAGAAGATTAAATTGTTCTTGTATCTTTCCTCATCAGTAAGCCATTATTGAGAAGAAAAACCTGAATTTTATATTTGGATGTTCCAATTTTTCATTTGTGTATATGATCCATAGTTGTCTGGTGTGTCTTTAATATGCTGAGTGATTTTACTGTACCAACCCTAAGCTCTGACTGGCTGAGCCTGGAAATTGAACTGTGGCTCTTATTTGGTGGTTTAAGCTATTAATTCCTTGGCAGTTCCAGAGTGCTCTTTGAACTTTAAATAGCAGTTCTATTAACATTTTGAGATTTGTCTCAGGGAATGTCAGAAATAGTACTTAATAAATATCTTTTTAAAGACTAAATCATGTTTTAGTCTGACGTGCATGTCACAACCCTTACTATGTTTTGAACAAAGTATATATTTTCAACTACTGGCTAATTTGTATTTTCCACTTAATAATGCAGCAACATCTAAAAATATTGTTTAGACCTTGCTGAAGGAGTGAATTCCCCCACCCTCAACTGTAGTTTTTTTATTAGTCAAGTGGAATATGAATAGAGTCCTAAGTTTTTATCCAGAGGTGTAGAATTTTACATGTAGGTGTTCTTTGGCATTCTGAAATATTTAAAAGAGCTAATTTCTGAGTTTTTTTCCATGTAAAAACATAGCCTTCTGTTGCTACAAATGATTGTTAGCTTATTTATGTTATGTTTTACTTGATTGTGTTATTTATGGCAACATTTTTATGGGAATGAACTTATATTTATTGTTGCTGGTAGAATGTCTGGAGCACCTTTCCTCTGTTTAGTGCTGGTAATCAGAGCAGGCACTCCCTAAAAACCCTTTTTGGCCCCCAGCAGGGGGAGTGGGTACAGCCCAGCACCTAAACCCTTTTCTAGACCTTGGAGAGAGGATTGCTATCAGAGAGAGAGGCTTGAAGAGAGTGTTGAGAGGTATAGATTGGTGCCCCACCCCCATGGGAAGAATTTTCCCTTCCCTTCCTGCTTCCTCTTTGATACACTTTTATTAAAACTTGGAGAGTAGTGGCAGGTCCTGCGATGTCATCAGGAAAGATTTTTGTATTTCTTTGTCCTTTAGCTCTTCCTTACTTTTTTTCCTTCACTCACCAGCAGAGGTACAGTTTTTACTTGGTATATTGTGTGGTAAATCAGGACTTCTGAGCCCTAGTGAAATGAAAAAGAGAATTGAGGGTGAGATTGGAAGGGGTAGCCAATAAACTACTATTTAGAAATGTTAATTTTTTTATGTTATATTTGAGAAATTTAGGACTTACAGAATTCATTTTTTTTTTTTTTTAAAGATTTTTATTTGTCAGAGAGAGAGAGAGAGCGCACACAAGCGGACAGAGTGGCAGGCAGAGGCTGAGAGAGAAGTAGGCTCCCTGCCGGGCAAGGAGCCCGATGTGGGATTCGATCCCAGGACCCTGGGATCATGACCCGAGCCAAAGGCAGCGGCTAAACTGACTGAGCCACCCAGGCATCTCCAGAATTCATTTTTTAAAAAAAGATTTTATTTATTTATTTGACAGAGAGAGACACAGTGAGAGAGGGAACACAAGCAGGGGGAGTGGGAGAGGGAGAAGCCGGCTTTTCTCTGAGCAGGACCCCGATGATGTGGGGCTCTATCCCAGGACCCTGGGATCATGACCTGAGCCGAAGGCAGACGCTTAAAGACTGAGCCACTCAGGCTCCCCCAGAGTTCATTTTTGAATAATGTATATATATTAGTAGTGATTAAAATCTGGCTTGGGCTTATAAAAGGACTAATGCTTTGCTAATGTGGGAAAAAAGACCTACATATAATATTTAATTTCTAGGATGCTATATGATTACTGCTGAGGAAGAGCATCACTAGCAGATAGCATAGGACTTTGTAGCCAGAAAAACTCAGAAGGGGAGTTTTTTTTTTTTTCCATTAAAAGATTTTTTTTTTTTTTTTTTTTTTTATTTGTCAGAGAGAGAGAGCACAAGCAGAGGGAGAAGCAGGCTCCCCTATGAGCAGGGATTCCCCAGATGGGACTCGATCTCAGGGCCTGGGATCATGACCCGAGTTGGAGGCAGACGCTTAACCAACTGAGCCACCCAGGTGTCCCGAGAAGGGGAGTTTTAAACTGGATCTTGAAGGAACTTCTAGAGAGAAATGGAAAGGACATTCTTTGGAAGCTCAGTTGATAACTCTGAGTCTGTCCTTGAGAATATTTACTGAAGTGGTATGTAGGAGAACACTTCTGATTTATGGTCTTGGTTTCCTTTGAAAATATTATAAAATGTTGAAATCTGGGGTGCCTTGGTGGCTCAGTCGGTTAAGCATCTGCTTTTGGCTCAGGTCATGATCTTAGGGTCGTGGGTTTGAGCCCCATGTCAGGCTCCCTGCTCAGGAGTCTGCTTCTCCCTCTGTGGAGCCCCACCCCCCTGCATTCACACACTCTTTCAAATAAATAAATAAAATCTTAAAAAAAACTTATTGAAATCTAATTTTTGTTAGATGGAAAATTTGAAGTGTGGGCAGGCCAATTTGGATTAAGAAATGGTGATGTTAAAATAATCAGTTTTCTAAAATAATTCAGTTCTGAACTTTAAAAAAACAGTGCTATATTACGCAAAATGCTAATGACTAAAGTGACAAATATTTCAGAAACTGGACAGACGTGAATCTTAAATGAGCAGATGGGATATGAAACTAAAAGCAGGAGATAATCCAAGATGATATAGAAACTATTACGAGAAATGAATTGAGGAAAAACAAGTGTGTTAAATGGTATTACATTTAATAATGTGCTTAAAAGCCTTTCTAGGATTGCTCTCTTACATAGACAAACTAGAATTGTTGAACTCTGTAACCCATCCTTCTTTAACTTTTGTGCATTTTTTAAAAATTTGATTTTGGTCCAGGATTGCTTCTCATGAAGCCTAGATATTTAAGTCATGAATGTGTATGTTATATATGCTCTACAGTTGATTATAATTTGCTTTCTCTGCAATAAAAATAAAGAGAATATGATTTTCGGAGATAGTCATAGTGGACCTTGAAGGGACAGGTAAGGAGTGAAAGATGAAGTTTGCTATTTGGATGGCAGGATACTTAGTTGAAATTGTTATATTTGACTATTGAGGATAGACTCTGGATTCTGGTGGGTTGCAGAATGAGTGAATGGGGTACACTTTTCAGCTGAAGAAGCTTGATTGTAAAGCAAGCAGGGATTTGGGAGTGGTAAGGGAAAGAGATTAAAAGGTAGATTGAAGGAAATTTTTTAGAATGCAGGAGCCTCATTTGTGTTTGTAGACTTAGGAGCAGCAATAGTGGAGGGGCAGAAAGAGATGTTTGATAGAAGAAAAGTTGTTAGTTGATGAAAGGAGTCTAGCAGGAGTTGCTAGTAAGAACCCAGAGGATGGCTAGGATTAGTGCTAGAAAAGAGAAAGACACCTCGTCAAAGATGGCGAGGATGTAGGTTGTGATTAAGTGTGAAGGAAGAGGGGACAGTCTCAGTTGTAGCTTGAATGCTTTTCAAATTCAAAGATGAAATGTATTGAGCTTGAGCCTCAATAAATTTTTTAAAGAGTAGCTAAGAATTTTGCATTTTACTTGATGTGCGTGTTGTTATCAGCCATCTTTTTTATTTTCCTTTAATGGTCATTTTAAGTAGGTCAGATGTTATCTTCTTAATTTGTACACTTAAGAATTATAAAGCTAATTCTGAGCTAGTCATACTAGAATCGACATACATCTGCCCAAATGAGAAGCGCTCTTCAAAGTAAGCCCCCTCAAATTGTATCAAATACCATTGCTGTTGTCCATATTTTTCTGGTTCTTTTTCTCTGGAATTTCTTTTATAGTTTAGTCAGCCACTCCAGAAAATCTTATTTTAAAGGATGCCTCTTCCGTCGGTATCTTTTCTTCTCTCTCTGTAATTTTGCTCCAAATTGTTGCCCAGGTCAGCAGTTTAGTACCTTACGATGTGGTTCTTACTGATGATGAGCAAAAACCCCGGAAAGAACGCCACTTTTGGATATATGGCATACATACCTTGTAGATGTGTGCTAAGAATTCCTGCCCTGCTTGTGTATAACTGCCTCCAGGTTCTGAGTCTAGTGGTTCAATGTATTTTGTTTTCAGTGAAAGTTGATTTTAATTTAGTGGTACATTAATTGTTAAGACTGGATATTGGGACAAATTAAGTGGAAGTGGGATTTTCGCTTTTTGGGGATCAAGGCAAATTATCATAAAGGGAGAGTAGAATTGAGTATAATTGTAGTTATACCTTGTCGGTCTAGCGAAGATCAAATACCATCCTGAGGTCCATTTTTAGTGAGACTGAAGTAATGATTAAGAAAAGCCTTCGGATAAATAAAAAAAGTATTCTGTTGAGATAATCTCTTAAAATTTTAGCAGAAAGTTTGAGACTAAGGTTTTTACCCTGCCTTTTACTGTTGGTTTACTCATTTGAGACTACCCAGTAAGCCATCTTGTATTCCATAAATGCTCTTTAGCAATTCTTCCACTGGTGAAGATTAGGACAAAGAACACTCATATGTATTTAGAATTTCACCCTCTTGTGGTCTGCCTTAGTATTCAGTGGAGGGGAGGTATAGAGGGTATTCTAACTGTAACAGTCGTGCCTGTATTAGTTGTTTAGATTACAAGTTGCAGTGGCAAGTATTTTCTATTTTTGGATTCAGGAATATAATGAAATTTTTCTCAGCTTTATTTTCATGTTCTTCATGGTTGAATTTATAATTCTCTTTTTAAGTTCTTTTCACTTAAAGAAAAGGAATTGAGGGGACACTGGATGGCTAACGCAGTTAAGTGTCCGACTCTTGATTTTGGCTCAGGTCATGATCTCAGTGTTTTGAGAGTGATCCCCATGTCAGGCTCTGTGCAGGGTGTGGAGCCTGCTTAAGATTCGCTATCCCCCTTCTCTTCCCTCCCCCCTCTAAAAAAAAAAAGGAAGGATTGAAGTCTTTTCAGAAAATGTGGTGTTGTAATTCTAGAGCTATAGATATTTTAGAAACATTTACTTAAATGATAATTTTTCTCAACAACAGGTACTTTTTAGTTTTACACATTTGTAAAGCACCTGAGCAGTTTAATATTTAGAGGTTATATCAGAGCATAAATCTACATCCCAGCTCCTGAGGACCATAAATATTTATCTTTTGAAATATAAGTTCCTAACCAAACTTTACTTACTAAAAACATTTTTTTAAAATATGTTGGTTTACATACAAAATGAAATCATCTGTGTAGATTGAATCAAGTGTGCTGATCCCAAATAGATTAAATTCATTATATGTCTGTAAATTACTGGAGAGAGAGATATGTATGAAAATGATAGTTTGTTGCTGTTTGGTGATACCGTGGTGAAACTGAGCTTTGTAACCCAGACAGATGGTGCTATTCTTGAATCTGTCTGCAAGATCCTATAACATTTAAACAGTGGTGTGATTCTCATGAGAACTCATATTTTGATATGTGTAAGTTAATAAACTGATTTCTTTAGTAAATTTTATAAATTTGAGCTGAAAAAGATTTATTTGTTCTTAGGAAAGTCTTCTCCTGAATGTGTTAAGATAAATAGCTTGTTTTGGTAGTTTCTTTGGTAATCTCAAGGAATATTCTAGATGGAAAAATGAATGAAACTCACTAAGGAGGCACTTATCTTCTAAAGGAGCTTTGAATTTGTTGCCAAACTTTCTCATATGGTAGGTATGATACACTGTTAAGAATCCAAAGAGCTGACTTTAACGTATTCCAGAAACTTTGAGAAATTTGGTATAATATATGTTAACGTTCATTTTAGAAAGTAACTGTTGATTTATATTCCTTGAGATCCACCTTACCTTTTTATATTGGAATTGAAAATAGAAATGTTTTAAACACCTCAACCTAGTTTTAAAAAATTATGTGGATAGAACTTTAACTATTTTGTAAAAGTTTGATTTCAGTGGTAATAATGTATGGTTGAGATGAACAAGTTTGTCAATTATATAAATAAAATGTATGTCATCCAACATTTCGGGACATCTTGTCAATTATTCTTTCATTAGGTATACTTTTTATTTAATGCCTAGTCTGTAATAGAGGGGAAAGAAGACTGAAAGGTGATGTTTGATGCTAGATCGGATGACATGAAGAAGCTGGAAGTTTATTCTGCATGCACCAGGGGAATGCCTGAAGGATTTTAAGGAGCATAATGACATGATCAGATGTATGTTTCAGAGAGAGAACTCATGTGGGCTCTGTGGAGTGTAGATTGTAACAGGGAGAAACCAAAGGCAGAGAGAAGGCTCCTAGGGTAGGCTAGATGTAAGAAATCATGCAGGGCTAGTAGGAGCAGAAAGAGATAAATGGATCAAGTGATATTTTGGAGGTAATTCTGATAGGACTTGGTGACCAATTACATATGTCATGGAAGAGGAACCAACTGGCAAACAGACGTGTTCTTTCTTGGTCTTACGGCATTTGCATTCTTGTGCATGTAAAATGAGGAAGAGTTGGAGGCATCTATGTGCTATAGTTGTTAGCAGAAGACTTAGGCTTTGATCACAGGTATGCATTTATGAAAGTATTCACTGAGCCTGGTCTTTGCTGTTAGGTCCTACAGAACTCAAAAAGTTTAAAATAATTATTGACAGGATCTTGGGGCAAAAAGGTAGGTTTAGAGAAAAGAAAGTAAAAAACATTTACATCTATAACCTGCCTGTTTTCAGATAAGATTTGAGGCAGTGAGAAGAGTTCTCTCTGAAGTTGAGGAGTGAGATTTGTAAGAGGGGGAGAAAAACGTGGGGAAGAACGGAGAAGGCAAGGCTGGTAGGGTGGATGGAAAAGGGCCTTTGGAGAGGTGTGGGTGGTGATGGAGGTGGAAATAACACTTTGGCAGAGGAAGAGCTCATGAAACTTTGATGATCAGAAATGGGCATGGAGGAACCCTGATGGGAAGAAAGAAAGAAAGGTGGGGGGTACCCTGACAGCAGTGGGCCTATGACATAGCCTTTATTACATAGAGCCTTCGCTTCTAATAGTGGTAAGCTCAGGAAGCAGATTACATATTTTCTCTGCAAATCTGTTTTGGGATGTTTTCGTTGAGTTTTTTAAAGGTTTTGGTTACATTTCATATTGTTGATATTTTTGGTAGGAGGAGGAAGTAGACTTGTGACCCTGGTTTTCTTCTTGCCTTTGTGGAAATTGCCAATTTGTAGGAATTGGTGTAGTGGATAGAGTAGAGAAGATATTTGTGAAGACTCCAGTGTGAGTCTTTGGTGCCTCTTCCTCATTCTGACTTTTGAGTTCTTTTAAATTTTTATTTCTGCCATTCTGTTTTTGTTTCCTCAATACTTAGCTTTCTGATTGTATGATATTTTTATAGGTGTTAAGAGTATGATTGTTATGCCATGTCGTATCTTTACCTCGCATTTTGGGGAAAGTTTTCCCTTCTTCCGTCCCTCTCTGCTGTTCCCTCCATACCCCTTTGCTTTTTCAGCACATTCCTGGGCTCTCTGGACTGTGGAGCGTTCCCTGCCAGGGCTGTACTTTTACTTGGCAGTGCCAGTTGTCAGTGAAAGCTCTAAAATGTACAATGCACTTCAGAACTCTTTGATGTAATCTCCTTGGTGTGGTGGGGATCCTCTCCTGTTGTTCTGAGTGCACTTACTGGCACAGTGTGTACTATCCATTGTCAATTGGCTGTAATTCATTCAGCCTTCCCATGTGGGTAGATTTTTCACTTGGCTACCCTGAAGGTGGAGAGTTGGCTTTCTTGCAGTTGTCATTTTTCTTTAATTTCTCTCCAAGTGAGGTAGTAGCTAATGAAATATGAAATATTTCCAAGAAAGGTAACTTCCAAGAAATTAAAACTTATAAAAAATGAAAACAGTCCATTAGATCAGATTTACCCCAGCTCTTCCATTCTTGTTAATGTTCCCTTTTTATGTACATAGAGGTAATCACAGCATAAATATAGTTCTTCATTCAGCTGAATTCACTCACACATTTTCCATATGGTTACAGTTTTGTAGTTACAATTTTAAAAGAAAATTGTGTATTTTATATATTTAATAAAAATTATGTAATCAGTTTCAAATTCAAACAATATTCAAATAATAAAACATGAAGGTTCCCTGCCACCATGGGGAGGTAACTACCAGTAGTTTAATTTTCATCATTCCAGAGTTTTTCTTTTGCATATGTTTGTGCATATACATATGCAGTTCCAAAAATTTTTTATTAAATATGAGTACATAAAAGTAGTATGTGTAAATCATGTAGAAAGAATCTTCATGACACAGTGAACACCCATGTGCCTGATACCCAGAGTAAGAAAAAGAACATTTTATCCTTTGCATAATCCTGTGCTGCCCTTCCCTTCCCATTCTTCCTTCTCCCTTCAGAGGTTAACAGCTATCCTGAATTTCATGTTTATCTTTCTGTATTTTTTTTTCTTTTATTTAAGTAGGCTTCACGCCCAGTGTGGAGCCAAATACAGGGCTTGAACTCACGACCCTGCGATCAAGATGTACACTTGAGATCACGTGTTGGACGCTTACCTGACTGAGCTGCCCAGGCCCCCCTATCTTTCTGTATTTTTTAAAAATTTCTTACTTATTTTATTATTTTACTTTTTTAAAGATTTTATTTGCCAGGGAGAGAGGGAGCGCACATGAGCAGGGGCGTTGGCAGGCCGAGGGAGAAGCAGGCTCCCTGTTAAGCCAAGGAGTCTGATGCAGACCCTGGGATCCTGACCTGAGCTGAAGGCAGATGCCTAAACAACTGAACCACCCAAGCATCCCTCTTTGTGTATTTTTAAAAAAGTTTTAATTATGTATGTTTAGGATGTGTGTATATATATAGTTTTGCATGTTTTTGAGCTTTTTATAAATGGAATATACTATATTCTTTTGCAACTTGCTTTTTTAGTTTAATACTATGTTCTAACAATGTGGACTTAAAATTCACTCCTACACCTGTTTATGCATTCTGTTGATGATAGGCATATTTATAGATTAAAAAAATCATGGGGGATAATTCTCCAGCTTCTCTTGTAGCATGCTTTTTCTGCTTAATAGTGTCTGAAGATATTGTAATAAGTCAGCAAATTTAGATATACCTCATTTTTTTCTATATATATTTTTAACAGTTGGTATTCTGCATTATAGGATGGATGCACTATTGCTTGACCATCAGCTATGAGAAACATCATTTCACTTTTTTCTGAGCCAGTACAGTTATGCATTAAATTTTGATAGTTATAGTCAAACATTTAAAAAAAAAGTGTCAGTTTACATTCCTGTGGGCAATATATAAATGTCCCATGTCTTCTGTCCTTGCCTCTAATGAAACTTACTTGAATTTTTTCTACTCTATGTATGAAATAATCTCAGTTTTTTAGTTTTTAGTTTCTTATTTTTAATGAGGTTATGAGCATCTTTTCATATATATGGGTATGCATATTCTGTGGTTTTCTTATTTTTTAAAAGCTTTTAATCTCTAAAAAACCTTTTTGTTTTCCTATTTAAAATTTCCATGCGTTCACTAATAGGAATCTGTATTTCAAGTCAGATCTTCAAATACACATTGTTAGAGCTTTTGCTGTTTCGAAAAGTGCTTATTAATTGCCTGAAACTGTCTAGTTGCTTGCCAGCTACATGCATTTTTCTCATCAAGGTCCTCATGAAGTAGTACTGTTCCCGTTTTTCAGATAAAAAAACTGAAGCAAGAATTTTAACTCATGTAACCAATATGTCATTTTAAACAGCCAGCAGATGATGGAGCGGTCTCTGACTTCAGAGCCCAAACGCATTTAACCATTGTGTACGTATTGCATGCTCTTCGTTCTCCTGTCTAAATCCTCGAAGGGCTTTTGTGAAGCTCTTCCTAGCTCTTCCAAGCATTATTGGACTCTTTCTTTTCTGAGCCTTTTAAAAATTAACAGTGTAGACCATATAATATAACGCAGGCATGAAGGTAGAAATCACTGGAGCATATAGATTTGCCCGAGATTAATGGAGTGATAATACAGTTTACATTTTTTTAAAATTTCATCAGAGATTAATGGAGTAATAATGCAGCTTAAAATTTCTTCCTACAGATAGGGAGATAGATTTTTTTTCTTTTAGAATGCTTTATTCCAAATTGAGGAATCATTTGGAAAATGAAAAAGTAGGATAGTTTATTGTTTTGATCAATGACTGGGGCAAGATAAAAACCTAGGTAACTGCATAGTCTCAAAAAAAAAAAGAACTTATAGGGGCTCCTTGGTGGCTCAGAAGGTTAAGCATCCAACTCTTGATTTTGCCTCTCGCAGTGATCTTGCGGTGGTGAGATTGAGCCCTGTGTTCAGCAGGAAGTTTGCTGGAGATAACTGCTCCCTGCTTCTCTCTCAGATAAATACATCTTAAAAAAAAAAATTATCACCTCACTAAAAGTCATTTAGTTTTTTATTTTTATTTATTTTTTATTTTTTGTTAAAGATTTTATTATTTATTTGACAGATCACAAGTAGGCAGAGGCAGGCAGAGATTGGGGGGGAAGCAGGCTCCCCGTTGAGCAGAGAGCCCGATGCAGGGCTCCATCCCAGGACCCTGAGATCGTGACCCAAGTCGGAGGCAGAGGCTCAACCCACTGAGCCACCCAGGCGCCCGTAAAAGTCATTTAGTTTTTTTTTTTAAATAAAAAAGCTAGAATGCTCACACCAAAAATGACTTAGGATACTACCATAATCATGTGTTTGTTAAAAGCTAGAGAAATAGCTTAAAGAAGACAGAAGTTAATTTCTTTTTTATATGTAAGCAGCCTGGAGGCAGACATTTAAGAGCTGGTTTGGTCCTGTCTGCGTCATCAAGTGTCCCAGGCTTTTTCTTTTTACTCCCTCATCTTTAGTTTATCACAAGTAGTCGCATATTGTCCAAGATGGTTGTTCAAACTCTAGTCATGGTGGTGGCATTCTGGATTGGAAGTAGTAGGGAAGGTAGGAAGGACACACAAAAAATCAACCCAAAATTAACTCCTCTTTTTTAAGGAAACTTCTTCCAATTTCCTTGTAACACTTCTAGCCATATCAAGGAAGTTTTAAGGGAGCATGTTGTTTGCCTCAGTAATATAGAATATATGTTACCACGGAGTAAGGAGCCATTCATGTTTGGGTAGCCAACTAACAGTGTCTGCTATGCAGAGAAAAGGATAGAAATTATTGTCTATAGTCTGTTATTGCAGTTGGATGAGAAATCATCCTGATGACTCTAATGAACTTCATTAAATAATTCAGTTCCTAGAAATTTCACAAGACTTCTCTTTTAGTTTAGGTTAATAAATATAAATCATTAACCAGTGTTCTAATGTACTTAGGTGTGAAAATAATTTTTTCAAAAACATTGCATATTTTCTGAAAGAGATTCATAGTTACTTAGGGAGATGAGCAAGGTGGTAAGATGATGTTGTGGCTATATTAAAAATAGGGGGTTTTTTTTGAGAGAATTTTTCCCCTGAATTCTTCCATTAGTTCGTAAAGTTTTGATTATAGAGGTATAATTTACCTACAAGAAAGTGAACCCATTTTAAGCAAGTAAGTACAATTTCATGAGTTTTGACAAATGTATACCTGTGTGAATCCACCACTGAAATCAAAATAGAAAACATCTGTAATGGCATCCGCATTTCCAGATAACCACTATTCTGTTACTGTAGATTCATTTTGTCTTCTAGACTTTTTTTAATGGAATCATATGGGATATAGTGTTTTGTACCAGGCTTCCTATTGTTATGCAAATAGGTTATTCTTCCTAATGCTGAGTCGTAATCTCTTATATTGATATACCACAACTTGCTTACTTACGTGGGAAACAGGGTTCACTTTATAGAGAAATGTTAAACTTTTAAAATACGGTTGTTTCGTTTTACATTTCCACCAATTGTATGAGAGTTCTAATTGTGATTCCAGGGTAACCAAGATTTTCTGTCATTTTTTTTCAGAAGTTTTGTAGTTTTAATTGTTAGGTTTAGGTCTGTGATCAAGTGATCCATTTTGTGGTTTTTTTTTTGTGTGTGTGTGGTGTAAGGTAGGGGTTGAAATTCTTTTGGTATGTGGGTATCTAGTTCTAGCATTATTTGTTGAAAAGAGTGTACTTGTCTCATTGAATTACCTTGGCATCTCTGTCAAAAATTATTTGAATATATTGGATGTATGTGTCTATGTTTATGCATAAGTTTATTTCTGGATTTTATATTCTGTTCCTTTGATCTGTATTTCTCTTACGCCGATAAAACACTTATGATTACTGAAATTTATAGTATGTCTTGAAGTCTGGACAAATTCTCCAACTTTGTTATTTTTCAAAATTGTTTTGGCTCTTCTGGGTACTTTGCATTTCTGTATAAGTTTTAGAATCAACCTGTCAGTTTTTCATAAAAGATCCTGCAGGGATATTATTGTAATTTCACTGAATCTGTAGGTCAGACTGGGAAGAATTGACTTGTTAACAGTTTTAGATCTACCAGTTCATGAGCGTGGTCTAGCTTCCTTTTTTTTTTTTTTAAAGATCATTAATTTTTATCAACATTGTTTATAGTTTTTGGTATACTGGTCTGGAGCATATGTTATCAAATTTATCCCTTAGTAGCTCATATTTTTCAATGTTGTTTTAAATGGCATTATTTAAAAAATATTATATATTATAATACATTATTTATAATTAATATTTATGTAATATACGAAATATTAAATATTGAAATTTTGAAATAATATTTCAAGATATTATTTCAAAAATATTATACTTTTTCATGCTAGTGTGTAGAAATACAATTAAGCTTTATACTGCAACTTTCCTAAACTCAGTTATTAGTTGTAGTATCTTTTTTGTAAAGTCCTTGAAGTTTTGTAAATGTACATGATAATGTCTGTGAATAAAGATGGTTTCATATCTTCCTTTCCATTTCTGTGCCTTTTACTTATTTTTCTTGCTTTATTCCATTGGTTAGGACATATAGTACGAAGTTGAATAGCACAGTGTACCTCCTTGCTTTGTTACTCATCTTAGGTGAGAAGTATTCAGTCTTTCATTATTAATTGTGATGTTAGCTGTGGTTTTGAACATCTTTTTAATTGGGTTGAGGAAGTTCCCTTTAATTCCTGGTTTACTTAGTTTTACCATAAATAGGTGTTGATCTTGTTAAATGTTTTTCTGCCTCTATTGAGATGATTATAGGTTTTGTTCTGTTAATATGGGGGATTTTATTAATGGGTTTTTTAACTAGTTTGATTCAGTTGCATTGATGGGCTTTTGGACTCATTCAGGTAAACCTGAATTTCCAAGATATACTCTATGTGCAGGGTGTGTTACGATTTTATGTATTGTTGGATTGGATTTTGTTAATATTTTGCTAATGTTTAAAAAATTTATGTTAATGAAAGATCGCATGTAGATATTCTTACGATGTCTTTGTCTTTTGCTGGTAATGTTAGTCTCATAAATGATTTGGGAATTAGCTCCTTCTCTGTGTTCTGAAAGAGTTTGTGTAGGGTTGTGTAGTATTTCATTCCTATTATTTGATAGAATTCGCTAGTGAAGCCATCTTGGCCTTGGAGAATGCTTTGTAGGAAGGTTTTAAATTGTGAATTCCATTTCTTTAATAGAGGGCTATTCAGATTTTTAACTTTTTTTTTTTTTCAAGTTTGGTAATTCTCTTGAAGAATTTGTCCATGTAATCTAAGTAGTTATATTTATTGGCTTGTATTTATTGGATAAGTTTGCTTATAATATTCCATCATCTTTTCAGTGTCTTTAGGATGTGAAATAATTCCTCCTCTTTTATTCCTGATGTTGGTAATTTGTCTCCCCCCCCCCCCCCCGTTTAACCTTTTTTTTTTTTTTTTTAAAAAAAAAAACAACAGGGGGCACCTGGGTGGTTCAGTTGGTTAAGCATCTGCCTTCAGTTCAGGTCATGATCCCAGGGTCCTGGGATGGAGCCTTGCATGGGGTTCCCTGATCAGTGGGGAGTCTGCTTCTCCCTCTGCTCTTACCCCCTGGTTGTGTTCCCCACACCCCTCAAATAAATAAAATCTTTAAAACCAACCAACCAACCAACAAAAAACCCAAAACAAAAACAACAGCTTTTTACTTTACTGGTTTTCTGTATTGTTAGTCTGTTTTATATTTCATTTATTTCTTCTCTCTTCATTAATTTCTTTCTTCAGTTTATCTTTGGTTTAAATAATACTTTTAGCTTCTGAAGGGAGAAGTTTGGAGCAATTTTATATATCTTTCTACTATAAATATGAAAGCTACAGATTTTTCTCTAAGCAACTGTTTTACTTGTACGCCATACATTTTGTATATTTTGCTTTCATAATCAGTTCAAAACATTTTCTACTTTCCCTTATGATTTTCTTTTTGTCTTATGTGTTGTTTAAAGGTATTATTTAATTTCCAGATTTTGCGGGGGAAAGGAAGTATTTTTGTGACTTTCTAATTCAAATCTATTCAGAAATTTCAATTTTAAAAAATATATTGGGGCACCTGTTCCGTGACTCAGTTGGTTAAGTGACTGCCTTTGGCTCAGGTCATGATTTCAGGGTCCTGAGAGCAAGCCCCACATTGGGCTCCCTGCTCAGTGGGGAGTTTGCTTTACCCTCTCCTTCTGGTGCTCCCCCCTGCTTGTGTTCTCTTGCTCATGTGCGCTCTCTCTCACAAATAAATGAATAAAACTTAAAAAATATGTATCGATATTTATTTTATGGCTCAGCATATGGTTTCTGTTGGTGAATGTTCCATATGCATTTGAAAAACTTGTGTATTCTGTTGAGTGTATTATTATCATTATTTATAAATGTCAGTTTGGTTATGTCGGTTGATAGTATTCATGGTTTCTCTACCTTACTGATTTTCTGTCTACTCTTTCTATCAGTTGCTGAGAGGAGGCATGCAGAAATCTTTAATTATAATTCTGGATTTGTCTATTTCTCCTTTTAGATACATCAGTTTTTGCTTCATATATTTTGAAGCTTTGTTGTTAGATGCCTGCACACTTGGGATATATGTCTTCTTGAAGAATTGACATTTCTCGGGGCGCCTGGGTGGCTCAGTGGTTTAAGCCACTGCCTTCGGCTCAGGTCATGATCTCAGGGTCCTGGGATCAAGTCCCACATCGGGCTCTCTGCTCAGCAGGGAGCCTGCTCCCCCCCACCCCACCGCCTGCCTCTCTGTCTACTTGCAATCTCTCTCTGTCAAATAAATAAATAAAAAATCTTAAAAAAAAAAAAAAGAAATGACATTTCTCTCATTACAAAATTTTCTTCTTTATTCCTTTATAAGCCTCTTGGAGTCCACTTTGTTATTAGTCTAGCCATTTTAGCTCTTTCATTATTTGTATTATAACTTGTCTTTATATATAAAGTGCATTTCTTATGGGCAATATATATTTGGGCGTTTTAAAATTTTACTTATTCTAAGAATTGATGTATTTTACTTGTAATGGTCAGACTCTTTGTGTTTAATATAATTGATGATTGTGTTTAAGTCTACTATCTTGGTATTTTTCCTCATCTATCCCGTCTATTCTTTGTTCCCTTTTTAATCCTCTTTTCCTGCCTATTTTTGTGTATTTTTCTTTTTTTTAAGATTTTATTTATTTATTTGAGAGAGGGAAAGAGAGAGAGTGTCGAACACAATCCTGGGGGAGAGGTGGAGGGAGAAGTGGACTCCCTGCTGAGCAGGGAGCCAGAGGTGGGGCTGATCCCAGGACCCTGGACTTACGACCTGAACCAAAGGCAGATACTTAACTGACTGTTTTTGGATTATTTGAGTGTTTTCTTATGATTCAATTTTATCTTCAGTACTGGCATCTTAAATAAACTCTGTTTTACTTTTTAGATACTGGTCAAGGGCTTAGAATATCTACCTTTAAGTTATCACAGTCTACAAGTGTTATTAAATTTCATTTATAATGTAAAAAACCTTAGAACAGTATACCTCCATTTTCTCTTCCTGGCTTTTGTGCTGCTGTTGTCATATGTTTTTCTTCTATATCTGTATACAATCAGTGATGCATTATTTTTGCTGTTAAGAGTTAGTTTGTTTTAAAGAAATTAAAAAATGAGAAAACAACTATTTTGTATTTATATATTTACTATCTCTGGTGCTCATTAGTCTTCTCTATAGATCCAGATTTCCATCGGATATTTTCCTTGTACCTGAAGAACTTTTTAAAAAGAATTAATTCTAGTTACATTTATTACAGTGGAGTTTAGTTGGTTTCTTTCATTCAAAAAAAAGTCTGTATTTTACCTTCACTTTTGAAAGATACTTGTGCTTGATCTAGAATTCCAGATATGGACATTTTTTCCCCTCCTTTCAGCATGTTCCATTGTTTCCCGGTTTGCATATTTTCTGTTGAGAAGTCTGTTGTAAATATTGTCTTTGCTTTTCCTTATGTAATGTGTCCTTTTTCCGTGTTGACAGCTTTTAAGATTTTTTTTTTTTTTAAATCACTGATGATCAGAAGTTTAGCTTTTTTTGTTTGTACTGTTTTGAGTTCACAGAACTCTTTGAGTCTGAAATACATTTTTCTCATGAAATTTGGAGATAGTTTGGCTATTTTTCAAAAACTTTTTCTTATCCTTCCTTCTACCTTTGCGTTCTGGGACTCTAATTACATGCATGTTAGAGTGCTTCATAGCGTTCTGCTTTTATATTTATTCTTTCAATTAAAAAAAAATTCTATTCTTCAGCTTGTATAATTATATTGTATGTTGTCAAGTCCCCTAATTTTTTTTTTTGGGGGGGGGTGGTTTGTGCTTAATTTACTGTTAAACCTATTCTGTGAATTTTTTATTTCATATTTTGGGTCTGGAAATTTTTATGCTTATATATTTTTCATTTTTTATTTATGTTTTCCTTTCAATTCTTGACCATACTTATAATAGCTGTTTTAAAACTGATTTTTAATTCTGTGATCTCTTCCATTTCTGGGTTTGTTTCTCTTCACTGATTTTTCTCCTGACCGTGAGTCTCCTTTTGCTATATCTTTGAATGTCTGATATCCTTTTATTGGATGCTCGATATTGTGATTATTATGTTGTTGAAAGTCTGGATTTTATTTCTTTCCTGTAAAGTTGAATTTTGTTTTGGCTGGCAGTTAAGTTAACTTGTAAATGAGATGATGATTGTGGTGATGATCATTATTTTTGAGACTCGATTATTTGGGTGGTTTAGAGCAGTCTTTATGCTAACATAGGCCTAGTTTCTTACTTTTGAGGCATGGCCCTTTTGTGGTCTCTGTTTAATGCCCATGATATTTAACAGTGTATTTTCACCCTGACTCTTCAGAATTAGTCTTCTAGCTCTGTGTGAGCTGTTGGAGTGATGACTCTCTAGTAATTCTTTGCCTGGCCTCTTGGAATTTTGCTTTTTGAAAATGTAGCTTAGTGTATGCAGGAACATTTTCACAAGAATCCCTATCAGATCTCTGGAGCTCTTTTTCTGTAGAGCTTTCTGGTGATCTGTTCTCATAAATTCCAGCTGCCTCAGCCTTTGCAGGGCCTGCTTCATTTGTTTTCCTTCACTCAGAGATCCTAGCTTTGTGCAGCCTTTGTTCAGTGTTTGAATAGTTTCATATTTTTTGTCTAGTTGTTTTGGGTAAAAGTAAAGTTATGGTGCTTCTTATGTTTAAAAGTCATATTTGCCTGTGTATGTTATCCTAGTTCAGGGGTCAGCAGACTTTTTTTTTTCTTTTTAAAGGATTAGAGAGTTGTTATTTCAGGCTTGTGGGTCATACAGTCTCAGTTGCAACTATTCAGCTCTATAGTTGTAGTGTGGAGGGAACAAGAGACAATATGTAAATAAATGGGTAAAATTGTGTACGGATAAAACTTTATAAAAATAACTGACCAACCCATGGGGTATAGTTTGTCAGCCTCTTGAACTAATTAGTTGACTGAGATACAAATGATACCAGAGGCTCAAAATCTCATGATTGGAAGAAAAGAACCTTTGAGATTCATATTTCAGGTTTGAAAGGAATCTTATAAATTGAGATTGTCCAACTAATCCTTTGATGTTTTAAGCCATATGCAGTGTTGTTTTTTTTTTAAAGATTTTATTTATTTATTTGACACAGGGAGAGAGAGAGAGAGATCACAAGTAGGTAGAGGGGGAGGGGGAAGTAGGCTTCCTGCTGAGCAGAGAGCCTGATGTGGGGCTCGATCCTAGGACCTTGAGATCATGACCTGAGCTGAAGGCAGAGGCTTAATCCACTGAGCCGCCCAGGCGCCCCTGAAGCCACATCCAGTATTAACAGCTTCTCCTTAACACCTTGTATCTGTGCTTCTCAGGGATCTCAGCCAGGGATTCTTTCTTGAGAAAGCTTTCACTGTTGTTGTTTTAATCATCAGTTCTCTGCTATTACTTGGTCTGTGCTGAGCAAATCTAATTCATCTTCCACATATGAGTCTTTCATATAAATTGAAGACTTTATAGATTTCTTTAGAATGTTAACTCCATATTAAATTCATTCACCTTACTTCAGCTGTGCCTTTATTCATTTTTTTTTTTTTTTTGCTGCCATGTTTATTTGCTTGAAAGGATTGAACATGAGGCTATATAACCTCTAGCCATATGACCTGTTTAGATTTCCTGTCCATCCTAGTCCCTCATCTGTTAATTTGTTCCAGTTTATATTTCTGTCAAAGTGTGGAGCTGGGAGCTAAAAGCAGTATTGACTAGTGACTTGCTGTGTAAGATCTGTTGTGTAGGATCTAGGTACCATGTTTTTATTAGTGGAGCTTAAGATGGCAGTAACTTTTTTTGTAGCTATTTCACATTGTTTAATTATATTAAGCTTACTGTCAAAATCTTTGGACCCCTTTCACTGATACATGTGCTAAACCAGCTCCCTATTTTTTATCTTTATGTTTTTGAATTAATATTGGTAAACTGAGGGCTGAAAATGAAATCACAGTTCTGGAAAAAAGTTATTATGAATCAGCAAAAATATACATATGTTAGAAAGCATCTTTGATATACAACTTCATTGTTTAGAGAGTTACATTGTATTTCTCACAATATGGAAATCATATGTTAGATGGGAATCACATGGAGGCCCAGTGACCTATTGGCCTCAGCCCCACTGCAGAGGGAATGCGTCCTTGGCAAGCTGCTTAGCTATGGGTAGGAAGAGTTGAGCAGACCTAGGTTGGAGGAGGCATGCAGCTGGAAGTATATCTCTGCTTAATTGAAGTTTTTTGTTTTTTGTTTTTGTTTTCATTTTTTTTTAAATTTTTTTTTTTGGGGGGGGGGTTGGGCAAAGGGAAAAGGAGAGAGGTGCCTGGGTGGCTCAGGCATCTGCGTTTGGCCCAGGTCATGATCCCGGGGTCCTGGGATCAAGCCCTCCACTGGGCTTCCTGCTCAGTGGGAGCCTGCTTTTCCCTCTCTCTTACCCCTCCCCCTGCTTGTGCTCTCCTCTCTCTCTCTCTCTGTGAGATAAGTAAATAAAATCTTAAAAAAAAAAAAAAAGGGAGAGGGAGGGAGAGAATCTTAAACAGGCTCCATGCCCAACATGGAACTCGATGTGGGGGCTCAGTCTCACAGCCTTAAGATCATGACCCGAGCTGAAATCAAGAGTCACATGCTCAACTGAGTCACCCAGGTACCCCTTAATTGAAATTTTTATAGTCTAGCAATGGAGAAAAGAGGCAGAACACAATATTTTAACATATGGTAAATAACCTTTTGACTTTTGCAGCACAGTTTGGGGGAAACTGAATTATTCTTAAGCTTAGAAATTTGGTAGACTCAGTCTACAAAATGGTATAAGTGAATTCTCAGTATTAGTAACTTTGATGTAGTAAATAAATTTTGCTGCTACATTTTTGATTAGTTTTCTTCTTTTTTAAAAATTAGAGTTGTATTCATATATAGTTAAAGAATCAAATGATTCTACAAGGTTTTTATGAATAATACACAACTGCTCCTGGCCCCTATTTTACCTTTTCCAGAGACAAACATTTTCATCCCCTCTTGTTGATTATCTGGATTCTTACTTAAATGTTTTTAAATATTAAGCTTGTAGTTTCTGTTAAGGTTTTCAAATTCTTCATCTTTCACTGTTGAAGATGAGGATTTAGCTAATTGATTCTACCTCCTACAAATACTTTTCCCATCCATCCATTTTACTGAAGTAGTTATATGGTTCTTTTGGTTAGCTTATTCAGTGTTAACATTTGTTTGATTATGTTAATGCATGGCTGAGCCACCCAGTATATTCTCATTGCTTCTCCTTTTCTGTGTAATTTTGAAGATAGTAATTACCTTTCTTTCTTTTTTGCACTGTAACTTTTTTGTATATTTTAAGTTAACCCTTCCCATTCTTTTTGCCTATCGTCTGAGTCCCCTTTTAAGACTTCTAGATGTATTCTGTTAGTACCATCTTCTTGAGAGATAACCTGTTGTCAGCAGTTTAAAACCTGTAACCATCTGATAATTTCTGTTTTTTTTTTTTTTTTTTTTTAGGAATTCATTTTGCTCTGTCCCGTGTTGGATCTGTTTCCTGGATCTCATGGCTTATATGGTTTATTCCCTCTTTTTAGAGATGGGATACATGGGATACATGGGATACATCTCCAATAGCTTCCTGAGAAACGGTGTTACTTTTTGTTTTTCATTTGTTTTTTTAAGGCCTTGCATCATTTAAAATCTATTTATTCTACTTACATACTTGATATTTTAGATTGGCATAGGTAGCTAGTTTGGAAATACTTTTCCTTTAGAATTTTGAAGCTATTGCACCACATTGCCTTCTTGCTTCTGGTATTGCAGTTGGGAAGTTAGAAATCTTTCTGATTTCCTGATTCATTGTGATCTCTTTATACAATATGGAAGCTTTGAGGAACTTCTCTTTGCAGTGTGTTGAAAGTTTATATGCCTTCCTTGAGCCTCTTTTAATGTATTGTTCTGGGTATTCAGAGAGTCCTTTCAATCTAGAAATTCACATTCTGTTTTTCTGGGAAATTTTCTTTAATTATTTTATCAATCATTTCCTCTTTTTCATTTTCTGTATTTTCTCTTTTGAAAGCTCTATTATTTGGTTTTGAACTTCCTGGGCTGCTCCTCTGATTTTATCTCCCTCACCCTCTCTATTTTTCGTTTTTGTATATCTGCTTTACTTTCTGGGAGAAAGTCAATTTCTAAACTTTATCTTCCAGCCCTTCTGTTGAGTTTTATCATTCTGGCATCCTTATTTAAAAATTTCCAAGAGCTCTCTTTTAATTTTTTGTTCTTCTTTTCTGAAATAGTGTGCTGTTCTTTTTAAATGGTTGCACTATTTTATCTGTTTGAGAATATTAATTTTTTCTTCTCCCAATGTTGTCTGTTTCCTCTGAGTTTTCTTTTTGTTTCTATTTGTTTTTGTATCTGTCATTCCTTTATGTTTTTCCTCGACTATTTAGTAGTTCCTGGTTTTCTGTTCATGTTTAGAAATGGTGGACTAAGAAACATCTTGGAAGTTGAGTATGTGAGTGACATTTGTTTACTGTGTACTTCACTGATCTGGGTGGGCTCATTAGTTGGGGAACCTCTGATGTCAATAGTTTGAGCTCTTTTCTCTTGAGCTGGTCAGATTTCCCAAAGAAGACTTTTCCAGATGCCTCTCTCTGGGGGATGAAAGACTGGCTGCCAGCTTTCTGGGTGCTTAGAGAGAGATAATGGGAGAGGGTGGTTTTTAACTTCTATTCTGTACATGTTCACCTAATGCACTGTTTTCAGTCTGATTCCCTGCATTCGGGTGTGTCTGTGTCCCCCAGTCAGGATAACCTCTGTTGTTACTGGCCCCAGAGTATACCCTTGCATTTGTTTGATGGGGTAAGAGGGGCAGTGGGGAGGGTACCTGGGTTCTAAGTAGGCTTTCAGCCAGTTTTCCTTATTTTATCTCCTCTCTGCCTTTTAACCCTCCTTCCAGAGATACCTGTATTTTTGATTCCTGAGGTTGAGGGGATTCTGTAAAAATTGTGTTTTATCTGCCCTTTCTCCATAGCTAGGATTCAGTGTTTCAGGTATTATAAATTTCTTTATCTCTTGAGCATCTATTTCTTAGCTTTCAAAATCTTGTTGCTCTCATCTCCTCTCCTACCTTCCATTGTGATTTTATGATTTAAGGGAAAAGCAAAACAAAAACAAACAAACTCTTTACTGATGTTTTAGAGGGATTTAAGAGAGCAAAAGCAGATGTGTGTGTTTACCCTGGTGTCTTTACCTGGAGCTGATTAGTTATGTTTTAACAGAAGTTTTCTATTATCCCTGACTTTTTTTCTTTTTGTGACTCAAGTTGAGGGATGATTTAATATGTTTGCTGTATATCTCTGGTCTACCAGAGTAGTAACCCTATCACTGGAGGTTGTGAGATGAGGCAGATTTGGAATTTCCTAGTGCGCTCATGTTAGTCCCTGTTGATCACAGCTACCTTTTCTATACACTCTCCTAGAATCCTGCTCAGGATTGATATTAAGGTAATTGTTCTATAGTTTGAGAAGTCTTTCTTTTACCTGTTTCTTGAAAATTCAAATCTTCTGGCAGCTCCCCTATTTCTACTGATCATTCTAAGGCATATAATTAAGGGTTCAATCTCATTTACAAGTTGCCTTTGTGAGTGGGATGTAATTAGCCTGGGCCAGGAGACTTGAACTCATTTATAGAATCTAGGTCAACCATATCACTTTACAGGTCAGGAAGCTACGGTCCCTGAGATGGAGTAGATTTCCTAATGTCATATAGGTAAGTAGTTGAAAAACTAGGACTTGAATCTAGATCTTTTGATCTCCAGCCAGTGTTCTTTCCATAATACTACACCCTGAGTTCATTCATATCAAGGTCCGTAACTTTTACTGTTTGGTAATCACTGAGTATAGTTTTAACTCCGAGGGGGAGACACTGCAAGTATATACTGTTCTGTGTGGTCATGTGGGTTCTGATTGCATTGGGTCAGTGCAAATAAATGACTTCCACTGGAGGAATTTATCAGCTCATTTCTTATGTGTTGTGCCTAAAGAATAGCACATTAAGAATCAATATAAATTTTCTTTAAATACATTCCTGCTGTTAGAAAGTGCATTTATCCTGATTCTGTTACAATCTATTTAATTCCATCCATTCTGAACTGACTATAGTGGCTTTCTATTTAGGCCAGGGGAGTCTCTGCCAGTTAAGTTCAATTTTCTGAGGACCGTGACTACCTGTACAGCAGATGCCAGCCATTAATGAGAAAATTTCCTTCTAGCCTTTCTTGCTATTATTAGAATTGTTGTTTTCTTGGTTTGTTATACATATCCTCTAAAAATTAGCTTGTGTAGATCTAGTCTTATAGTGGTAACATGCAAAAGAAGGCATATAATTATCTAAGTGAAATAAAAAAAGTCTTCTATTCATGGGATGGTGTGTGGGCACTCTTGTACTAGTTTTCTTAATACCTCAGGAAGACTAAAGAAAGATTCATGAACTTTCTTAAATTAGAAAGTATGGCCATGAGCTCTTGCCATTGCTAAATTGAGTAGATGACAGTTTCTTTGTACTATTTTATAATCCTCTAGGACTAATTTTTACCATTAGCCTTATGAAGCAGCATGGTAGAGTGGGAAAGAATTTATGCTTTAAATTCAGTTATGCTTTAAATCGAGTTATATTTGGGATCTGCCATTTGCTGCCTGTGTAGTTAAGGCAGAATTATTTAACCTGAGTCCTAATTTCTTCAGCTGTTTGTGAAGATTAGAAATTACATGTGGTGATGCTAGTATATTGTTTAATGTTAGAAATTACACAGTAGTGAAGACCCTACTGTGGTGCTTGTTATTAATAAATAGGTGATGACTCTGTGGTGATGGTTGTGGTTATTATTATATATATGTGCATATTGTTTTTGTTCCTTGTATATTTTAATTTCATCCTTTTGATTTTATATTTTAAAAACCATGTAATTTTAAAATTAAAGATAATTATGGATTGTTTGTCTTTGGCAGAGAGAAATACTGTGTTTTGGGATAACTTGTCTCTAGAAATATTTTAAAGGTTTGCTTCCCAATTTTGAAATCATTAGAAAAAGAATTTTGAATCTTGGAGATCTATACTTTTGTCAGAAATTGGTCCATAGAAGTTTGTGTGGAATTGCTTTTTTCTTTTTTTTTTTTCAAAGATTTTATTTATTTATTTGACAGAGATCACAAGTAGGCAGAGAGGCAGGCAGAGAGAGAGGGGGAAGCAGATTCCCTGCTGAGCAGAGAGCCGGATGTGGGGGCTCGATTCCAGGATCTTGGGATCATGACCTGAGCCCAAGGCAGAGGCTTAACCCACTGACCACCCAGGTGCCCCATGGAATTGCTTTTTAACTCTAAATGTAATCATGGTATATGGGGACATGTATTAGTCTAAGTGAGTATACATCCATAATAGGGATTTTTTTTGGACAGTATTTCAGTATCACTAAATTGTCTTTGCTCTTACCAAACAGTAATTCCAAGTTTAAAGCTAAGTCTTTAACATTAACTTTATGCTTAGTTATCTCTGTCAGGCTTAAATAGTGGTCCATTTTTAGATTTTCCATTGAAGACTGGTATAATGATATTTAATTTTAGCTTTAAGGTAAAAGAACTAAATTGTTTTAAAATAATTGGACATTTTCCAGTTTTTCCAGCTGAATTAGTTATGAAGTGATTAAGTTTGTAGGCTTGTTGTTACGTCACTTGCATCTGTATTCTGTCACTTCCTAGAACAACTCCATAAAAAATACGGAGCAGGTGGCCATTCCCTTTATCACTGAGACCAGAGAAGCACCAGTAGGAAGTTAGTGCAAGTGCTAGGATTAGGAAACCATTCTTCTGAATCAAAGCCAAATATTTTGTTTGCTGAACCATGTGGAATGTTATAGGTGAAAGTATTCTAGTGAGTAAATTGCCATTCATAGATTTCTTGGGGACTGTCTCGCCTAATGTTTAAATCTCTGATCTTAATTTTCTAAACTTTTACATACGGTTATCACAAACACCACAGTAGTGATTTATATTCATTGGTATCTTTCATCTCTCCTCCCTTCAGACCCCCGCCCCCCCGGGTCCATGAACACAGAACACTAGTTTAGGTGATGATAAGAAAAGTTAGTCTCCTACTTAACTTTTCTGATTTCAACTGCCCCCCTTTTAGTCGTCTTATTTAGTTTGTTTCTTTGACATTTATTTAAAAATTGAAGTTAAGCTTTCTGTTTAAAACATACACACACACACACACACACATTGCTTTCATTTGAAGAAATAAAGGAACTTGTCTGAGAAAAATGCAAAAAAGATATGAAAAAAGAGAAATTGTACTGTCATTACTAGTAATGATAGCTATATCATTTATACTTTTTGCATAGGCCAGGCATCCTCCGAAGTATTTTGTATACATGCTTATTTAATCAACTCTGTAAATACTGTTATTCTCATTTTTGTGGTGGGAGATGAAGGATAGGTAACTTGCTAAGTACTTGCTACTTAGAGCTAGTAAGTACAGAGTTGGTGATCAAACCTGAAGGCTGGCCCCGGGTTATACCTCTGATGAAATAGATGATAATGGTTTCCTCTAAGTTGAGAAAGGGCTGAATATGTTCGTACAGGGACACACCATCCTGTTAAGATACGCAGTGTGGGAGGAGGTTATTCGTGTTGGTGGTACTATTAATTGAAAAGCTGTATGGTGGCCCTCATCCATGAGTCTTATATTCGTATTTGTTGGTAATTGTGCATCAAGCATTGTCTCCTAAGAAAATAATCAGGAAAGTATCAATGCTCAAGAGTGTTTACCAGTTATTATTATAATAGTGAACAAAGTGGAAGATTGTTTAGTTGTTATGGGGTAAATTATGTTTTTTTCCAATAAATAATAAATATGCAAACATTAAAAACTTTTTGAAGGATAATATACAAAAATGTTTATAATAATTCAAAAAGCAGGATATGAGACTGTGTAATATGGTTCCAAAGTAAAAATTGTGTATGTACAGAAAAATAGGAAGAACATACATTAAGACACTAATACTTATTTTTGATGTGATTTTGGAAAATATTCCTGGTGTGATTATTTATTTTTGAACTTACTGCATTATCCACATAGTACTTTCATACACAGAGAAAACAAAGTGGCATAAAGGGGAAAGCATAAATGATGCCAGTACTAGCTTTTACTAAGAATATTCATTAGAAATTAGATTTGCATATCTCATAATGTGAAAGGGATAAGTTCCTAAATGCCATATAGTTTTAGTTTGGATGTTATTATTTTTGGAACCATTTTTTTTTTAAAGTGAAGCACTTGTTTAGGATCGAAAAAAATTGATATATATTTTTTCTTGAATGTGTTCATTATAGTGATTGTTTCAGCACTTCAAATTTGTTTCAGTTATGTTAACAGAAGATATTGTTATTTTTCTACCCTGTGGTACTTGTTTTTTGAAAAACAACTATAGACAGAAATTGACTTGATGGGAATGGGGAGGGGAAGATGAGTAAGGATCCAATGCAAGGGACACGTGGACTGTTTTTGTACAGAATTATGTTACGAATCCGTTTTATTGTCCATTTTGACTGCATGGTTATAGTTTACAGCTACTTAAATAAGGAATTCACCTTTTGTTTGTGTTGAAACATCTTTGAATTTTAGTTCTTTAGACCTCTAAGATTTATGAAACTTTAAAATACAAATGTAGGGGCGTCTGGGTGGCTCAGTGGGTTAAGCCTCTGCCTTGGGCTCAGGTCATGATCTCAGGGTCCTGGGATTGAGCCCCGCATCAGGCTCTCAGCTCAGCAAGGAGCCTGCTTCCCCCCATCTCTCTGCCTGCCTCCCTGCTTACTTGTGATCTATGTCTGTCAAATAAATAAATAAAATCTAAAAAAAAAAAAATACAAATGTAGGTAATGGAATAAAGATCCAGGTTTTGCTCTCAGCTGGTTTCGTGTCAGTGTTTTAAAATGTGTTTAGAAAACAAAAGACAAAACTACATTAGGGAATTGTTCTTAGAAGCGAAGTTTCTTTCTGTGTTACATGCTAAAGAACATGCATAAATTGGTGATAACTTTGCATCCATTTCATTAGTAGCTTGCTTTGGTGTTAGTAATAAAGCACTATGGTGTTATGGGCTCACTGCTTTCCTGATTAAAGATGATTCAAACTGTAACTTCTTCATGGAAAGAAATTGAGGAAATCCTTTGAAAGAAATTATTTCACCTTTACAAACTTATTATTTAAACTCTTACTTGATTTCAAAGTATAATTTATGAATCACATACAGAGTAACAAAATTTTTATATGTAAGGACTTTATAGTAAGTTTTTGGTAAAAATGGTTCAACTGGAAATAATCATCATCTGTTTGTTGTAATTTGGTATTTAATATAAAGAGCTGTGTAGAAATCTTGATATGAAGAAGTGATTTTTTTCTCCCTTTAAAAATCAAGGAGGACTGATGAAATTATTCAGTGAGAGAAATTTTATCTGAAGTAATATAGTTATTTTAGCAAATTTTCTTGTCTGAATGGGAGCTTGTTCTTAGTATTCTGTGACTAAGAAGAAATACCAAAACCATTGTAATTTTCTTGTTTTTTTCTAGGCTGAACTCACGGGAATCAAATGGCGTAGGTACAATTTTGGAGGGCACGGGGACTGTGGACCCATAATTTCAGCCCCAGCCCAAGATGATCCAATCCTGTTAAGTTTCATCCGTTGTCTGCAAGCCAACTTGCTGTGTGTATGGCGTCGTGATGTCAAACCAGATTGCAAAGAGTTATGGATATTCTGGTGGGGAGACGAACCCAACCTAGTGGGTGTAATACATCATGAACTGCAGGGTAAGCTTTTTGTTTTTTCTTAAAAACTGTTAGCATCATATATATTTCTTAATAGTAGTAAATTTCAAAAAGAATTTATTAAGACTTGCTGAGAAAAATCCAGTTGTTTAATGTGTGTCTCTCAAAAGGAAGGTCCTCACTCTTACCCCTCTTCTTTCTGTGTCCCCTTCCCCCCAGATCTCTTGTTCTTTCCCAGTCATGCTAGGAACCAGAACCTGTGAACCACTGTTTCAAAAGGAAATATTGTGTCTCCTAGATGTTTTGGGGGTGGAAACGAGGCAAGATCCACTGTTTTAAAGTGATAGTGAATTGTGAGTAATTAGCAAGTCAGTGAAAAAACAGAATTGTTTTTTCTTGGATTGTGGCTGTTGTGGTTCATTACCAGCTGAACTCTGGTGGAAAATTATAAAGTGATAATAGAAAGTTAGTACAAGTCTTACTGGACAAAATTATGAGAGGACATCGGATAGTATTCTGAAGAAAGATTAATATAAAGAATTTGGTATAATTTTGATATGGCAAGTTTTCCTTTGTTTTGTTTCTGCATTTTATATAATTAGGTGATTCCAGAAAATACTTGGTCCAGTGTTGCTTAATTTTTAACTTCAGATTACATCTGATATCTGGAAACTTTGAATTAATACAAGAGTTTCATTATTCTAAGTTACTTTTGGTATTTACCACAGATTTATAACCATTGGAAACGTTATTAATATTCTTGAATGCTCAAAATTTTTTACTTCTTTACCTAAATGTTTCCATCTAGCATGCTAAAGAACTTTTCTAAATCAAGATTAGTTACAGTCCTTAGGGTAGTACGTTAATCTTCCTGACCTAAGTTTCCTAGAGCCAACTTTTATTATGTCCAAACTAGTCTGTATTTTGTTAGTGTGTGATTGAAAAAGCTCAGATAGCATTTGAAATGTTTTGTTAGTTGATATATTTAGTATTTTTTTTTAAAGGCAGGAGTAAAACTAACTTTATATTTGAGGGCCCGTTCTAAGGTGTTTGAATTTGCCTAAAGGATTTCCTGCCAACTTTTGCTTGATACTTTCCTAGCTTTCCTTTGCAGCCGTTTTTTAAAAATCTGTGATATCCCGGGCCACAACAGCCAGAGGGCAGTAAACCTCAGTGGACTAATTAGCTGTTTACCTTATGGTCCATTTGTCTATTCAACACAAACCTTTCTTTCCATAGTTTGTAGAATATTTGGTTTATAAATATAAGAACGCTGTCTGGGTAAGATTGCTTACTTAGCTGGTTAATCAGCAGACTATCAGAACTTACATACATATCAAAGCGTATTTCATGTAGTTAGCAAGGAACTCAGGTAAAATTAGTTTAACTGCATCTGGATTCCATTTATCAGGGTTTTTAAAATAAGATACCCCTAGAAGATAATTATAACATCTATGTTTGTCCATTTAAGTATCAAAACATATATTTTTGTTCTAAAATTTTTTACACATGTAGTAGAGGAATAGAGCATTTTTGTTTGTTCATCCTTTATTTCTCATGATTCTGATTCTTAATCTCCTTCCATTTCTCTACTCCATATTGATACCGAATGTTTTAACTTTTTGGTCTGGTCTTTATTTGTTAGCAGCACAAATTATCACTTTATAATAATGATGAAACCAAACCCAAATTTACCTGATGTATAAAGTTATTTCTCCATACCAACAAAGTGCATAATCAGTGTTCTTAGAATTAAGTTACTGTGTTATTTCTCATGGACTTTGTTACTGAGTTAACAAAAAGATGAAGGCTATTTAAAATTTTTATAGTTGCTTTATTTATTTTTTTATAGTTGCTTTATATTTCATTGATGTATTGAGTATTTTTTTGGTAAAGAATAAGGAAAGATCGACTTTTTTTTGAACTGTTTTTTACAAAACACAGAAATACTACATTTTAATTAGAAAATTAGGAAAACGCAACTGTCAAGTGAAGAGAACAAAAATCCTGATGTCTAAAACAGTTTTTTTTTTTTTTTTAAGATTTTATTTATTTATTTGACAGAGGTCACAAGTAGTAGGCAGACAGAGAGAGAGGAGGAAGCAGGCTCCCCATGGAGCAGAGAGCCCGATGTGGGGCTTGATCCCAGGACCCTGGGATCATGACCTGAGCCGAAGGCAGAGGTTTTAACCCACTGAACCACCCAGGCGCCCCTAAAACAGTTTTAATATTTGGTATTTTTATGTATAAATGGAATTGATATTATACTGTTTTGTAATTCCATTTTTTTTAATCTGACAATATATTGTGAATGATTTCTCATGAGAATGATTATTTTTTATTTTTATTGAGTCTGAAAACAGTGTATGCTGTTTATTCTCTTGTGTGCCACCAGGAAAGTAATCCAGTGATGGAACAGTCATAACTTTGTTAAGTATGTCTGTTCTCTTTGATATGTTGAATTGGGGAAAGTTACTGGATTAAAGTAAAGCCTGTGAAGTGTCCATTCCATACGTAAAAGTGGTTGGAAAAGGTAATTTTATATGGTTCAACCTAATATGAGAAAGTATTTGAACTTAATTAGAAAAATGAGTGGCATAAGGATAACTTTGTATGATAGGTAGAGTGATCATGAGAAAAAGATACAAAGAAATATTTTAATTGGTGGTCATATTAAGTGAGGATATTTTGAAATCTGTTTTGATCTTTAATATATGTAAGAGTGATTTCATTTTAGGTAAAATAAATTTTAACAGAACCCTGTAAACATTAAGCGTGATGGTACCATTACTGTAACATTTTCTTTTCATAGGGACATTTTACTATTTCTTAAAATCCTTGGTAGTTCCCTAGTTTTTCCAATGTACCCAAAATGGGATACTACTAAGAAGCCTCACTGTAATACAACACCAAAGCAACCATCTTTGATTTAATGTGTAAAGTATCCTCATAGAAAGAGAACAACTCTGCAGGATAGACACACAAGTTTAGTTTTGAGATACTAGATTTTTTTTTGTTAATTGCTTGAAGTATCTATGAAATAGTCAGAGGGAGCACTTAAATACCTTTATAGTCTGTCCCTGTCACTTAGATAAACACTTTTGGGCCTGTGCCTGGAGAATTGCTATTTATCTTGCCTAGTATATTGCTATTTATCTGGCATAGTAGTTCAGAGCATGGGGTGGGTTTGAATCCCTGCTCAGTTGCTGCTGGCTGTGTATCGTTGATCAAGTAACTTGTCCTTGCCTCACTTTCCTCACTGTAAATTGGGTTATAGAGATAAGAAAAGTTAGAAGTTCTTAGACTAGCACAGAGAACAGTTCATCTAATTGTGACTGTTGCTGTTGCTACTACATTGACAACTCATTCAACAAAATTAAAACACCTTGACAGTTTTTAATGATTGTTCTGTAGAACATTCAGTGCTTGCTAAAGTTCCTCAAATACTAACTTTGGGGGCCCCTGCGTGGCTCAGTCGGTTAAGCATCTGCCTTCGGCTTAGGTCATGATCCCAGGGTCCCAGGATTGAGGCCCGCATCAGTCTCCCTGCTTGGTGGGGAGCTTTCTTCTTCCACTCCCTCTCCCTCTGCTGCTCCCTCTGCTTCTCCCTCTGCTTATGCTTGCTCTGTCTCTGTCAAATAAAGAAATAAAAATCTTATGGTAAAAATACTAACTTTTAAAGTATTACACTTTTGGGTTGGAGTGATCAGATTTTTGAGTTTGAGTTTTAAAATTTGGGTAGAGTAAGAGAATAATAAAATGTCAGAGCAGCAAAGATATTCCTCCCTCTACATAGGACAATTGTGTAGACTTCTGCTATACATAGTTTCATAATAAACCTTAGATGGCATTATGAAGAGATCAGAACTTTAAAATGTGTCTGTTGGATCTCTGCAAGGTAGGTTTGTAACTTTACTGGCTTCTCCACATAATGGTGTTGAGGCAGGCCACTGGCTGAACACAAACATGTGCATGTCCTTCCTTGTGTCCATCCATGAGTACCCGTATCTGTGGGTCCAGTTACAGTGTTTGGATGTAATCTCTACCCTTGAAATGTTGAGAGTCTAAAAAGGGTGTAAGGCAAGCACAAGACAATATGTACAGTGCAGAGAGACACTGAAAGTCTGTGTGAGAGAAATGTACTAGATTGACTGCTTTCCCAATGGGCAGACATTCAGTTGTAGGACCAACGCACAAATGTTTTATAAACTTAGAATAGGAACACTGACAGCCCTAGTGCCAAGGGTTGATAACCTTCTTGGTTTCTGGTCTGTTTTGTTCAAATTCTAACATTAGGCAAGAGCTGTGATCAGTCCTGGGTATGTAAAATGACTCCTTATACTTGAGGAGCTCACAGTCTTATGGGGGGGGGGAGCTAAATGAATCCATAATTATGCTACAATGAAGTAAGCTGTAACTGGTTAAGTTATAGGATTTTGCACAAGCATCAGATTCAGTCTTGGGAAACAGGATAGGGAGATGATGGGAAGCCCAGAGGCTTGAGGTGCATCTTATTGGATGGAGCTACCTAGGTTGGGATGGAACTTGTTCTTGTTAGAGGAAGTAGCCTGTACAAAGGTCCTGCTGGCAGTGCACAAATGGTGTGAAGAGCAGGTTTGTCTGGAGCTTAGACTATCAGTGAAATAGTGAGGAGAGACTGAAAGACCGGGAAGGTGGGCCCTAATGAGTGCACTGAAGTAAGGATGAGTAATTTGCACCGAATTTGATAGATTTTGAGGAATTGTTACAGATTTCTGATCAGGAAAGTTTCAGACATTATTAGGAAGATAATATAGAAGATGAGTATGAGCAGGAAGGCAATAATACTGTAATAAATTATTCTGAATTGAGCTATGAACTTAAACATTCTCCTCAGTTTAAGGTACAGATTTATTTAAGTTAAAAAATACCAATGATTACACACTGAACTTTTTATTAATAGTCTTTGCCAATTTTATTTTATTATACCTTTGTTCATTTTGCTTGACTAAATTCTTTTGCATTTTTTCAGTTTGAATTTTAGCGATTGATATAATACACCAAACTGACTTTTCCAAATGCACCAAACAAAATTATTTTATGAACACAATCTTCTGGCCATTTGATTGGTTATTAGTAAGTGGTGGGAAAGATATGCTATCTTAAAACCCCAAAATGGTACAGTGGGCAAATACAGGCTTCTAGGAACTAAAGATGGCTTGACCCAAAGCATTGAGTCCCTGGTCCAGAAGGACAAGTATTTTATATATATGGCCTAGTATGTGCTTAGTAACGCTTGTTGAATGAGTGAATGAATGAAACCCATCTTACATATTTCTAACATAGAACAGTATTGTACTCTCAGAAGGTTAACTTAAAATAAATACACTTAAAACATTTAATAATTTGATATTGTGAGGAGATTGAAACCTAATTAAAAATAAGGCATTAAATATCCATTTTATTTTGTGTATGTTCTATAAAGAAACCAAGCTATAGATATGCAGTCTGTAATTTTAAAATTTATCTGTGCTATCTCTTTTCCTTTTGATTATTACAGGTAGACAGATGTAAATTAGAATAGGGATACATCTGTCTACCTCTAAAAATTGCCCCAGCGTGTTGGAAGCCTTAGGAATTGGCTCCATTGTCAGTGTAGAGGCAGAGTGGCAGTTACTACCTTTTGTTGCATTTATAGTCATGAGTATTGGTTTTTTATTTTTCAGAGTGCTGCCACCTATGCCAGGAGGTATGGGCAATTGCAAAAAAGCATTAGACATTAGAGAACTAGGAAAGAGGGATCTTGTTTTCTAGTAGTGACGGGTGTAAGATAATTTAAGACACGCTAACACTGTTGCATATACCACCGAACTGCAAGCCTCTGGAAAGAGAAGTGAGCATTTTGTAAGGATGGAGGAAGGCTGAGAGAAGAGAATGGAGAGCCAGTTTGCTAGTACTATAATGTGTATATATAGATTAAAATGTATATAATCTGAAATGATTGTTATAACCTTCGTTTAGCTATCTCCAAGACAGAACCTAGTTCCCTCCTCAGCTTTTTTTTTTTTTTGAAAAATATTGATGGGTATACACACACATAACTTTTTTTCTGGCTAAACCATTTTATAGGTAATTTCTAGACTTCATGAATCTTCACCCCTAAATACTTGATTATGTAACTTCTGTGAGAATGTAGGATATTTTCAGTGATACTGATGTAATTTGTTGTCCTGTCAAATTTTTCATATTCTGAATTTGTCTGTTTCCTCATGATTAGATTCAGGTTAAACATTTTTGACAAGAATATTGAGTAGGTGATGAGTATTTCTGTGCCATCCCATCAAAGGCACATGTCAATTTGTCTCAATATTGATCTTGTTAACTTTGATTACTTAGTGTCCACCAGATTTTTCCTGTGTAAAGGAAAAATCTGGTGGACACCCTTTTCTTTCTGTAATTATTAGGTAAATCAGGGGTGAGACTTCGAGACAGTGAATATTCTTTTCCCTAGCCCACTTTTCACTCTGACTTGAGGAGAAACCTGACTTTGAGCTATTAGAAACAACAGAGATCAAATGAAGACTACATTCCCAAGTAACAGGAAAGGTAGGGGAACAGAGGAGAGGAGAAAGAAGAAAAACATGGGATATCTAACCAAGGCAGATTATGACGGTAAAGTGAAACTCTGAAAAGTGTTGATGTTAAATTTTCTAAAATCATAGTTAAGTATACAGGAATATACTATTATATTTTATAGTCTGTGAATTTTCAGTTGAATTTTGGTTTATGGTTATCTTTGACAAAATGAAATCATTTTAGTCAACACTGTGAATGGCTTTATTCTCAATTGAAAAAAATTACTTTTTGTGAAAGTAGTGATCCTTTTACATATAAAACTCACAGGAGTGAAGTTATCTCTAGGCAGAATGTTCAGTTTCAGAGCTTCTTCTTCTAAAGAGATTATCCGATCCCTGACTTTTTCACCTGGTTTTATATATATATTTTTCCCATTATTGGTGGTCAGTTTATGATTCATTGAAATTGATCTCTGATTAAATTAGAAAAGAATTCTTTTTGGAATTTATTGTTTGGATTTATTTATTTTTCAAGTATAAGATTCTGGTGAATTTTTCTGCAGCATTCTAGATTTGTAGTATTTTACCTATTAACATTTATATGGAGATTTTATTACATGGCGTTAATTCTTGAGATTAACACTGCATTGCTGAAAAGTGAATTTTACTTTAATTTTCATATTTGTTGTTATTATGTAAATAGTAATAGAAGAATACATTTGTATTTCGTGAGAACAAGCACTTTTACTTAGTGGAAAATGATAGCTATTTCTAAATAGTTTATGAACTAAGTATTCCTAGTTCTCACTGGATCTAAATTATTCAACTCTTGATAAAAAATTTCTGACTTTTAAAATAGTTACACTGTGTTTTGTTTTCTTATGTGTAGTTTTAAAAGAATTCCTTTTCTAAAGCATAAAATACTAATAGTTTTCATTGATGATTATCCAAATGATTCCAGTGTGTATTTAACTGAAATAATAGATTTAACAGAAAGTCATAAGTTTCTCATAAAAGAGAAAATGGAATACTTATTAATACTTTTGTAAGCAACACATTTATATTGTAAAGTTATCGTACAATTCAGAATTCTTTCATATGAAGAATAGGAAAAGATCTAATGGATTAGATAGAATTATTAAGCTAGGCGTGCTTGCAATTGAGAGAACAAGCTAAAGTCTAACTGTGGAATGTAAATAAAATCGATGTGTTACCACAGGCAACTTACTGAACCGTGTAATTAGCTTTTTCTATGAAAAATGAGACATTTATACTGAAATTGTGGTGAAATAATATGTAAAGGGCTTATGTTCTAATGATATGAAAATTAAACAGTTGGTAAAAAATTATAATTTAAAGATTGCTGCTTCAGGGAAAAGTTTAATCAGTTGGTTTTTAGGGGGGGGATTTATGTTTTGGTAAGTTAAAGGCATTACAATCCAATATTTTTGCATTGATACGAAGTGTCCTACTTGTATAAAGTAAACTTGAGTAAAACCCCCACTAATGAAGGATTAAAGTTACCACTTGAACAAGTAGGATTGAAAATTAACCTGAAATTAGAGAAACCATTATTTAGTGTATTATAGTTTTTTCCCTCCTTTATATGTAAGTAATTTTAGTGATGAATATATTGTGACTGATACAAAAGTATTTAGGCTAGTAATTTTAAGGATAGCTTATTTGATACACACTCCCTTTGTTTACGTTGTACTTCAAAGTTTTATTCCTTAAAAGAAAATTAAAAGATTTAGGAGAGGTTCTTGTACATTAAAGTGGTATAAAGATTTCTTTGCCTCATAATATAATTTCTTTGTTATCTCTTTTTTTTAAGGGACGTTAACATAAGGACATGAATGTAGCAAATTGAGAAAAAGTTTAGCTATGAGTAGAATTTAATGGCCTAATTAATTCCAGAAAACATTACATATTTGAACATTAGAATTGAATGAGGTAGAGATACAAAATTATCTATCTAGAGAACAACACCTTTGCTGCAGAATTTATAAGCAAATACATTACTGACATGAATTTACAAGGAAATTCATTGCTGACCCATTCAGATGGCATCATGTCAGTTTTACTGTTTAGTATTTTACATAGGAGATGAAGTAAAAAGACCCTCCAGTGAAATTGGGCTTTTCTAATAAGGAAGAAGGTGAGAATGGATCTCCTAGGTCATCACTGGGAGGATTCAGAGAATGTCCTCTTCCATTTATGCTGTTGAAATTAGTATAGGCAGAAGGAAACTGAAGCTTAGAAAATGCCTGTGAGTGACTTCCTCATGTCACTCATTATGGTAGAATCCAGCCCCATATGTTGTACCTTTCAAAATCAAACCCATTATTTGGTTGCAGAGCTATATATAACGTGAAACTATGTGATTGTGCCATATAAAATGAGTCAGTCAAGTTTCCCAAACCATTTTAAATAAAACCCACATAACTGTTCCAATTCTATTTATATCAACTCAGATCTATTTCCTGTACTTACAGAAAGAATGCTGGCTTGCATAATACTGGACAGAGGACCTATCTTTTTTGATTTAAATATTTTCTGTGACACGTGGCAAATGTTGGTTCCAGTAATGTCAGCTCATAAACATTTAGTCTAGGTCCTCTTAACTGAGCACACACTAAAGATAAAGGGAAAATAAAAATAGTTTCAGAGTCATAAAAATTTGACATGAATATAAGCCATTTGAATAGTTTATTAGATTTAGTTTATTAGATTAGCAGTTTGCTGTTATAAAATATCTTAACTGAAGTAACTGAAACAGTTTTGTTTCTGTTGTCATTAAGAGGTGTTCCCCCCCCTTCTTATAGATCTATTATCATAGGTATGTATTTTGAAAAATCACAGTAAAAGAACATGTTAACTATTGGAGGAAGCAGGAGGTGGTTGCTGAGGCTACCATTTAATTATTTTGGACCTGTTCAAAGTGTGGTAGACTAAACCAATTTATGTTGGGACTAACATTCATGAATAATTGTTTGAAAAAGTATTTACAAATGGTTTCTATTTTGTTTTGTTTTAGAATGTTTGAGCAAATGGCAGCTAGAACTTGGTGTAGTCTACTCAGCAATGCGTATCACTGGAAACTAAGATTTTTTTATGCTTTTAAAAGAATATTGTAATGGTTGAAATAATACATAAATATGCTGCTTCTCCCCCATCCCAAAAGTTCCCAACAGTTTGGCAGTCTCTTTTAAGTATTAGAGAATTATGAAATTAGACTGTGTAGCTCTTATTTTGTGACTGATGCTGTCCTGGTACTACCTGAATTGATGCTCATTGAATATCATTATGGCTAGCAAGTGTTCGATAATTTCCTTTAGAGCTCCATCTGTGTAAATATTTTTGAACAATTTTCTCCAAGTACTGGGCCACATACCTATTTCTTATAAACCCGACATTGATAAAATGCACTCTTTGTATAATTGGGTCTTGTTTTGATACTGGCTCTTTCATATTGTGATTTGGCAGTGAGTTCAACAGAGTAAGCATTATCCTCTTGAGACCCATCTAGGATTGAACTAAAGGGCTTCTACAATACCCACATGATCATACAATTAGTTTTTTTTTTTTTTTTTAATTTTTTAAAAAAATGCTGTGATAGTGTAACTGAGTATGAGCTGGTTGCCAGGGTATTGTGGCAGAATAATACCCTGCAGTTTGTAGTTAATCATGCAGCAGAACTGCCTTGATTAAAAAAAAAAAATTAAGAATAAGATAAAAATTGGATGAAGACAAAGTATCTTTGTGTTGAAAAAGATTGGATGTATAAAATGGTAAAGGGAAGGTTAGAGCATTCACAAATCTGTTATTGGAAACTTTGTCTTCCTACTTAATATAATATCATATGTAAAATATCTGCCATTAAAAAAATACTTTTGCTTATGGCTTTGCTACCCTTGGGGCAGATAAGACTTCTTGGTAATCTTGAAGGCTTACTTTCTGACACCATTAGGAAATACTCAAGTATCTGTAGAATGACTCCCTGAAACCGGAAGTGTGAAGGACCTCATCAAGATGAGGTTTCTTCGTTAAGATTGTTTTGTTTTTTTTCACAGGTAATCTTGGGCTTATTTAAACATAAGCAAAAATTTAATGTTTGCTCTTTATAAGAGGGCATGTTATTTATATTGAAACGTAGGTAGTCTGAATTAGAAAAATTCAGATACTCTCAGGTCGGTATTAGGCACTATATTTTTAACTTATTTTAAAAGTCACCTAGTAGATAGTAATAGTGGAAAGGACGTCTGCTTTGACATCCTTGGAAGAAAACTATATGCAACTCTGATTGTTTAGGGAAGAAATAACATTTGTTGACAGTGACTCTATTATGGAAAAATTTATCATGCCATTTACTGGTTTCATGAAGAGTGTAACAAAGACGGGCTCTTGATTTGAGTAGCAGACTTGGCTGGGACAATTATCCCCATTGCTAAAGGAAAGGCTTCATTAAGCAGAACTCAGTTAGCCAAAGCCCTCAAACACATTTGAATATATATCCCCCTGGCCCCCAACCCATCCTCAGTAAGCACGCAACCATTTTATAAAAAAAGGTTAAATGACTTAACCATAGTATTATCAGTGATTAGCCCAGATATGCATAGATAGCATTCTGATTCCCAGTATGATTGAGGCAGTGAGCTAGAAGATCCTCAGGGGGCAAGAACATTTTGACGGAATGCCCTGAGGTCCTACTGATTCAACTCAATTGCCCACACATTAAAATTTATAGTATTGTCTAATAGTGATAAAATAATATATGAGAAGATGTTTTAAAATCATTCTTTGAGCTTTATAAACATAAACTGTTATCTCTATTTAATCTTTAATATTTACGGTTACCACCATGTATTTATCCAACAGATTTTTATTGAGACTGCATTCTCTTAGGTGCTGCTCAGAATACAGAAATGAATCAGAAACATACTCTGGTTTTTTAGAAGCTAACAAATAGGGGAGCTAGCATTTGTACATGGGGTATTAGTTACAGATGTCCTAAGAGGGGCCACACAGTATTTTTTCAGTTACAGAAGGAGGCAGGGCCTTGATGAAGAGTTAATTCTTGAGCTGAGCCTTAAAGAATGGGTAGGATTTTGGTATTTGGACATACGGCTATGTTAGGGCAAGCACACTTCATGTATATGGAATTGCATATGTAAGGATGTAGAGAGGAAAGTTTGGAATATCTATTTGGGAAGAGTTAAAGATGAGAAGTTGATTGAAAATGGATATTTATGCCTAAAACGTAGGCCAATGAGTTTGGGCTTCATAGACAGTTGGGTTTTTTGAGAGTTTTTGAATAGGACTGGAGGGAAGGCCCTCTGTAGGCTGCATGGCAGGCAGGACCTGCATCTGACTCTTGCTTATAGTTGTAATTCTGGGACCAGCACAATTCCTGACACATATTTGTTGTGAATAAATTAACGAGTAAATGAATGAGTATAATAGGAGTTTGTGTAGACTATCAATCTTTCATCATTGACTACTCCTAGGTCCTCCTAGTATTTTGGATCACAAAAGAGAACAGGCTGTTGTTGAGAAGACTGTTTTAAAGAACACCTACGCAGCACCTGGGTGGCTCAGTGGATTAAACCTCTGTCTTCCAGCTCAGGTCATGATCTCAGGGTCCTGGGATCGAGTCCCGAATGGGGCTCTCTGCTCAGTGGGGAGCCTGCTTTCCTCTCTCTCTCTTCTGCCTGCCTCTCTGCCTACTTGTGATCTCTGTCAAATAAATAAATAAAATCTTGAAAAAAAAATAAAGAACACATAACGACTGCATATGTGAAAGGTTTTTTTTTTGTTTCATTGATTTAACTGTATATTGGAAAGACAGTGATACAGTTTTCTTCCTTTTTTTTGCAGCTTCCTATTTTTTATAGTCTGCAGTTTAGTTTTGAAAGTTTTTATTAAAATTTATTGACTAATTTTCCATAAATTATTTCCATTAGTGTTGTAGATAGCAAGTAGTTGGGACAGTTAGCAAAAAGCTTGTGTTCTAATTGTCTTGTAGAACAGAAGCTGTGGGAGGGTCCTATTAAATGGGTTAAAGTGCTTAATGGTATTTCTGTGTCAGAAGCCTTGTTAACTTATAAATACATCATGGATTGAATGACCTTGGGTGTCCTACATATGTTATAAATTGCCAGTTCAACATTAGAGTTGATATTTGCTACATAGAAAAAATTAGCTAACATTGTTCTGCTGGGCTCTCTCTGGAAATTGCACATTTTCAGTATAGAATCCAACTGACTGAAAGCTTTCATTGAGCTTTCTTTCTCTCACCCTGAAATCCTGAATTAATTGCTAACTTTTTAAGATATGATGTCTATAGACTACTTGGTAAATTGAGATAAGTATATGATTTAAGTAAACATTTTCAATGAAATCCTTAATAGGCACTTTTTAGTGTTGGTATACGTCTTTTCTATTGTTGTAAAAGATAGCCTTTTGGTTCCATCAAATACTCTAAAATAGCAAATTAGTACTTTACCAATTCTGTAATTTTAAATGGCATTTCTCAAAGACTACTAAAAAAATCGATCTGTCTCTTCCAGAGATACTTGCAAACACACATATATACCTAAAGTAGCTTGAATTTCCTGTATTGGTTGAAATTTCCATTTGGCAACACATGGAATGCAGCCACATCTCCCAGAGGAGACTTGAAGAGTCTTTTCCATCATTAATGAATCACACTTTCTTGGCCAGGAACCATCTATCATTCTCTTTTTCCGTTTGTGACTTTACCTGGCATTCCGTGGAAGTATAGGTCATGGATTGTGGATTACTCCTTCCTGTTCACCCTTACTCACGTATCCAAAAATGGAACGAGGCCAGGAAGAAATTTACCACTCTTTAGTTATAGTTTACTTTTGAGAGGTAGAGATCATAATACAAGTATGTTAAGTTAACTAAAAATAAGGTGGAATGGTCATGCCATGCCTCCTGTTATATATGTCATCATAGACCACTTAAATTTGCTCGTCTTTTATTCTTATCTCTAATATGGGAATTACAGCTTTATTTTATGATACAACGTGAAGTGAATATGAAAAGCTCATAGATTTAAAGGCTGTGTAAATGCACTTCATAGTCATACTTTTTCTTTAATGAACCTCACTGTCAAACTATTTTAAATCTTCATGAATTTATTTTACAATTAAGTTTTGGCCATAATTTCTACCTGTGAATAAAAGTTGAATTCCTTTTCACTTGGCATTCATTGTCAATAGTAATTCAATTATATAATAGGTGTTTGATTTTTAAGAAAGTATCTTGTAACTGGTCATTTTCTGGCTTTGGCTATTCAGGGATGGTTGATAATATTAATGCCTTTCCTCATAAAGGGATTTTAGAATAAAAAACTAAAATTATGTTCCATGTTGTTTTAATAGGATTGTGGTCTAATCCTTGAAAATTATAGTGAGTGTATGGTATATGTTAATTATCAGTGGACCAGTTTTTTCGACTTTTTATTCACTATTACATATATAGAATTCGCAAGAATATTGGATTAACAAGGATTACTACTCCCATTCATGTCGCATGCTATAATAGGCCCCATTTCCCTTTCTACGTTTGTTTTTTTTTATTTGCAGAATAGTTTTTATTTATGCTTATTGTGCCTAATTTTATAGTAGCAATAAACTGAGAATAAATGATAGCTTGACATAGTCTGGGAACCAGACAAGAATCAAATATTTATAGTTCACTTGTTAGGTGTTAGGCGTCATGCTGGGGGCTTGGTGATCAGTCTTGCACTTGAAAGTAGTTTTGAATTTATTCTTTTGGAATTTCAACTTAAATGATTTACAGGGAAATATGTAAGATTCTGATTTGTTTTTGCACCTTGTTTTGTGTTTATTAAATTCATTTTCATATGGCATGTTGGACAGATTTAGTAGATATGAAATACCAGCCTTTGCCATCTTGAGATTGTTAATTTAACTGGTTGAACACTAGAGGGACTGCAGACTAATCACCGGCTTTTTAGTTCAGTAGTATATTAGTTGGGATGCTTTATTTAAACAGTGGAGCTACACAGCTTTTTCCAGCTTTTTAGTTTTCCCAGGGTTAGGTATTGTGCCGCCAAATTTATCTGGTCACTTATTTTGGTTAATTCTCAAGTGTAGGGACTATAAAATTTAAACTCTGCCACTTTAGGTATATCAACACAGAAGACTTTTCGTTGGTTATGGACTCTTTTTAAGCTCAGTTTGTGTATTTAGATGTCCTGCTGAAAGAAATGGGAAATCTGGGAGTGGGTTGTATAAACAATGAGTTCCCAGCTTTCTCTTGGAAATCTGTGAGTATGGAACATAGCATTTGGGAAAAGTGAATATTCATTGGAACCTTAGTTCAGATTAATATTTTATGGAGATTTGCAACGATTTTATGATTATTGGGTATGAATTTTGTGAGAAGATTTATTAGGTATAATAGCACAAACAAGGTAAGATAATCTATACTTTTAGTCCAGGTGTTAGTTTTAGAGATAAATTTGCTGTTTCACACAAAAGCTGTTTGGCAACTGAGCTTAATTAGATAAGAACTTTCTGGAATTAGGTCTTAGGCATTAAAATGTTGAACATTTCTTGAAAAAACACTTTACTCTCAATTTTGCCTAGAAATGGTGTAAATTTTAAATTACAAAAATTTAAGTTAATATGTATACAATAGATGAGTGCTTCTGGAAGTGTGGTTTGATGATTGTGGGGATTTTAATCGAGGTCACATTAGGAACATACAAAAACGAAATCAATCTTTATGTATCTCTTTATAAAGAAATCCTAAAGATCACTTAGAGATGCATAGGATGAGATGGATATAGAATTCATTATTTTCTTCTGAAATGAATTTATTTCCTTATTTTTATATATTATAGTACTAATCTATCAAGCTTGCCCCCTGAATCATTTGTTATAATACTAGAACACTGGCAAGAATAATATCTGCCTTTACCTTTGTTTGCTAGATTTTTAAAATATGGCAGAAATATTATTACATAAAGGTAATTTTAAGCTTAATTCTTCATGTTTATGAGAATTTCCTCTGTATTTCATTTTCCTCAATTACATATTTTTAAAACTCAGTATAAATTAAAAATAAGTTCAGTAAGGTATAGGAAAAGAAAAATTTAAATGTCCATCTCTTTATTATTGATAATCTGTCTGCTTCCAGAATATTTTTGAACTAAAATGATTTGTGGAATTGGCTTTTATAATTTAAATATCCCTTGACACTAACTTGTAAGAACTATGATAATCAGTTAAAGTATACATTTGGTTAGATCACTTAAAAATTACATGTCTATCCAAATCATTTGTGTTCCTGTTATAATTGAAAAAGTCTTTAAAATTGTCCTTTGTTGGTTTTTGGGTTTCTGAAAATAGGAAAATATAAGTTACCACTGAGTCATAATGTCGTCGGTTCTTTGGCAAAACCATCAGTCAAATATTTTACTGCTAGTCTTAAGTGCTTTGCATAATGCTAATAAGTACTCTTATTAAATTACAGATTTTGGGTTATTTGGAGAAGAAATTTGAAATTAGTCTTTTATAGCTTCATTATTCTTTTCTCAGAAGTATGGTCTCAGTGTCACGAAAGACAAAATGCTGATGTGTTAAGTATGAAACTGTTTTCTGAAGATTGAATTTCTTGAAAATGCCAAAAAGTACACAGAGTACTGAACCATGAATTCCAGCGTTGGGATAAAGACATGTTGGATATAAAAAGCATGTTTTTGTTGTAAATGTTGGCTAGTTGACATGATTATAATTGGCATTGCAGGAGTCATCTTCAGTTGTTCTGAACAGAGTAAAAACTTACCCTCAAAACTTATCCTCACTTTGTTATATTTAAGGGGGAGTGGGCAGTAATTGCTCAGTGTATTAGACAGTAGATTGAAAAAGTTTGTGCTTTCTAAAGTTAGATTAAAGGTAAGATTAAGGACACTATTAAGGAAAGTTAGAAAAAATAAGAATCTTTTATTCTATTTCCAGTTTCTACCAAGGGTATTATTTGAAGTCAGCTTCATCACTGAATGCCTCTGGGTTAGGATAAAATTCAGTCATTCCTAAAATGACCTAACAAAGGTTTAATTAGAAAAAGGCTACTTAATAGATAGTTATGCTACTGCATCTCTCTGTGTTATGGGATGTCTTAATAAAATGTGGAGGAGGGAAGTGTGGAATTCAGTTCGGCAGCATTTACTGAGTGCTATGCACTGGGCTGTGTGCTGGGAATGAGTGGTCACTGTCTTCTGGGAGCTAGAAGTATGTAATTAGTTGTTCAGTTTTCTCAGAAATTTAATTAATGAAAATCTGAATTTGGGGCACCTTATTTTAGTCTAATTCTCAGAGCGCTTGTTTTAGTGGGTAATTTTCACTCTTGCTGTGTCTTTTTGTCAGTTCAGTCTTCAGGTACTGCACTTTGGACATGCGCCATGATGTGTTGGGTGTTTGGCATTCACTGATAAACTGGACAGCTCAGTTCTTAAACTCTGAGAGTTTATCCTTTAGTGGGACAAGTAGATAAACAGGTAGGTACAAAACAGGGTGATAAATGTTCTGATAGGGATAGTACTTTTGCTCTGTTCATGTTGTTTCCTCCTTCAGTTTCTTGTTCCTGTTGTGACATCAGGGATTTGTTTCTTCAGTTTAAAACGTTAAACTAAGGGTTTTTTTGAGTTTTGTCTTTTGTAAGATGCCAGTACCTTAGGATGATAGAAAGATGATCTAGATAAGCAAAGCATGCTTAACGCTGATAAGTAAGGCATGTTAGACATAAAAAGGCTTTATTTATTGGGTGGGAGAAGGTTGATGGGGCTTTATTAATCTTATATTTGAAACTCAAGGGCGACATAGTTACTGTTCAAGACAACTAAATTTGCAGGTATAGAATAGGAAGTTTAAAAAAATTGCTTAGTAATTTATCTCTTCCCATATCCCAGGATTAACTTTTTCTGTGTTGCATCCTTAATACCGTGAGGCAGTTGCTTATACGAACTCAACTTTTCTCACTGGGCTTCTGCTTCTATCCTGCAGAGTTATGAGTGGGTGCCCAGGCAGTGTCTTAGTACTGCTTACGTGCTTTCCTGGGAGGTGATAGTCATCATAGGATAAGAGCAGGTACTTCAACACAGTTGAATGTAGGTCTTCAATTGATACTCTGTCAAGCTAAAGGGAAAGACTTCCCAACTTAGCAGTTTTATAAAAACGAAACCAAACCAAACCAAACAAAACCCCCCCCAAAATGCAGAAAATTATAGTTTTCTTCATTGAGGGGAAGACAGTGGGTTTTGCCAAAAGTTTTCTGTCCTTAATATCAACTTTGCTGCCATATATTATTATGACATGTTTTTTACATATTCCATATACTAGATCTCCTTGCTAGTTAGATACATCTTGGTTGGGATTTTCAGTGTCAAACACAATAAGAGCACATTGGTCTTTGCTACTATCTCTTAAAACACCAAATTTCTCTTGACCTGCTGTATCCCTTATATTCAATAGGATGTTTGTGAGTGTGGAAGAGAAGAGGAGGAAGGAGCATGCATTGGTGCATGCATCCTATATTGGCCAGTAAAGTGACCTTTCATAATTTTGTTCCCAGTATTTATGTCACCAATAAGTACATGTTTAAACTTGATTTTTTCTTGAAGTAGCCTTTGCCATGGTTTTCAGTTTTTCCAACTGCTTTGAGATTTTCCTTTATGTAGCTTCCTTCTAGAAGCATCTATGTCACCTTCTTTCCTGAGCCAAACATTGATTCTTGAAGGTCTTAGATACCAGTAGGAGTGATGACTATCAGTAACAATAATGTACTCTGTCATGTCTTAGGAACCATAGTGGAGATACAGATAAAATGCTCTGGGAGTTTTGAAGAGTAGAGATGACCTGCAGCTACTGGGATGAGGTAATTCTCAGGGAAGAAATGGCATTTAAAATGATGCTTTAGGGAGCTGAGCTAGGACATGTGGGCTTCAGGGATAGGAAGGAGAAAAGATGGTCTACTGAAAAAGTGACTAGCAGTAGAGAAGAACTGGTCATAGCTAAAATTTCAGCTTGGCTATTGAGAAGGGTGTGATAAAGAGAAGAGGAAGAGGTAAATTTGAAAAGGTAGTTTGAGTCAGATTATGGGGGAGCTTGAATACTGAATTAAGGCATTACCACCATTCAGTAGACCATTAGGGGCTCTCTTGAACAGTCTTGAGCAGTGAGAAGGATTAATCTGGGCTGCAATGTGTTAAATACATTAGAACAAGGAAGTTGATGGTAAGGAGAATATTAAGAGTCGGTTCCACCATTTCTAGGTGAGATACCATGAAGACCATTAAGCAGCTGTTTTCTATATTTTTAATCACATCTTTTAAAAAAAATTTTTTTTTAATTTATTTTAGGAGAGAGAGCGAGCACCCGTGTGTGCTTGTGTGAATGGGGGGAAGGGGCAAAGGGAGAGGGAGAGAAACTCAAGCAGATTCCCTGCTGAGTGTGGAGTCCGGCTTGGGGACTCCCATCTTACGACCCTGAGATCATGACCTGAGCTGAAATCAGGAGTTGGATGCTTAACTGACTGAGCCATCCAGGCACCCCTTACATCTGGTTTTTTGATTCTTAAATATTGAACTTTTGGGGCATCTGGGTGGCTCAGTCGCTTAAGCATCTGCCCTCAGCTCAGGTCATGATCTCAGGGTCCTAGGATTGAGCTCCATTGGGCTCCCTGCTCAGTGGAGAGTCTGCTTCTCCCTTTCCTTCTGCCCCTCCCCCCGCTCACGCTCTCTCTCCCTCTCTCTTTCTGTCTCTCTCTCAAAATAAGTAAATAAAAAAATCTCAAAAAAAATGAACTTTTGTATAAAAGAATTTTAACTTATTCGTATTAAAAGTAATCTACCTGAAATTTAGGGAAAGAGGCTGGATTCACATTTCATCTAAAAAATGTACTTGAAACAATTACTCTTTCCTAAATATTCTGCTAGGCATTGTGGATCTATAAGTAAGAAAGATAAGATATCCTTTGATATTTTTATATAGATTTTGATAATTTGTAAAATTAAGGTTGTCTTGAAAACATTTTCACTATTTTAAAGCAGTCTTGTGATTGGTGGGCTTACATTTTCAAATAAGTGTGAATTTAGTTTATCAGTTCACTAAAAACATACATCTCTCGGGGTGGCTGGGTGGCTTAGTTGGTTAAGCAGCTGACTTTATGTTAGGTCATAATCTTGGGGTCCTGGGATTGAGCTGGCTTTGGGCTCTGGCTCATCCAGGAGTCTGCTTCTCCTGCTCCCTCAGCCCCCTGCATATTTGCTGGCTCTTTCTTTCAAATAAAGTCTTTTTTTTTTTTTTTATAAGATTTTTTTTTTTTTATAGATTTTTATTTATTTGACAGACAGATCACAAGTAGGCAGAGAGGCAGGCAGAGAGAGAGAGGAGGAGGAGGCAGGCTCCCTGCCAAGCAGAGAGCCCGATGTGAGGCTCGATCCCAGGACCCTGGGATCATGACCTGAGCCGAAGGCAGAGGCTTTAACCACTGAGCCACCCAGGCGCCCTCTTTCAAATAAAGTCTTAAAAACGACAACAACATACATTGGTGGGGCAAAATGTTAATTATGTATTTCTTTTTTTAGCAATAAGGTAGTACAGAGGAAACCAAATACACATTTGGTCACTTGATGGAAATTTCAGTGGGTTGGATAAAAGGCATTTACTGATAATATGGATGGGGCTGTTTTATTTACTTTTAAGCATGTTGAATGAAATGATTTTGAATCAGCCATTTTACTCATTCCTAAGTAAGTTGTTTGAAAGAGAACAAGAGAAAGAAGTTGTTGTTGAAGATATTTTATTTTGATATTGTTGGTACCCTAATAAATAGGGAGAAACTTTAGTGTTACTTGCATTTCATCCACATTTGGGATGAATACCAATACAGTATTGGAATTTTGATTTTGTGCGAATTAGGTTTTTAGTTAGTATTTTAAAAATATTTGATGTAGCCTCGTGCCTTTGAATAGGGTTGCAAAACTTCTGTTCCTCCCCCCGCCCTTTTTTTTTTTTTTTTTTTTTAACCATTTTACAGTCTAGGGGAAGATGAGATACATGGTTTCTTGGTAAGTAATTCCAGTTTCATTAAATGGCTCTTGACTCCCAGTACTGAGTTATTGCTTAACAAGATGAGTCAGATGGTCCCAGAAACATTTTTTTTTTTTATGGTTACCGTGATTACAACATATTGGCAAAATTTTATTATGTTTTGTAGCTGTTATTTGATCTGATCTGTTGGTTAAAAAATAGAAGTATAGAACTTTGTGTCCAGTGGACTTGTTTACATCACTAAGGAATTCTATACTTCACTGTGTGACTTAATTGTACTTTTAAAGACACCCCGGGTGTTTTTCTGCAAGAGGTATGTGTGTATATGGAGGGGGTTGTTATAAAGGGAGTCTGTACTTTGGTTGGATGTAATTCTGTTTTGCTAGATTTGAACTTTAAATTCTGGGCTTATGAGTAAAGATTTCAGAAAGCATTTCTTGGCTTTTCTAACTTGTAACTAAATTAACTCTCCACCAGAAATATGTTCCTTGAAATAAAAGGATCTCTCTAAGTGATCATTATTTATGTGCAGGTAAGTCAGAAATGTCAAACTTAGGAATTTGGAAGAATAAATTACAAAATGTTAAAAAGAAAAATAACTTTCACACTCTAAGGAAAACTTGCAAATAATTTTAGTGTTTTTATTTTTTTTTAACTCCCAAATATCTGCTCCTCCATACTTGCCTTTGCCTTTGTTTTGGAAGCAGTTCAAAGGTAAAAACTCCTGGTTTGTTTTTATATAGCTGGAAGGTGTCTCCTCCCTCCCTTCCTATTCTGCTTCCTGTCCTCTTTCCCACCCATCTGTTAGTCCATTGGTCCCTCCATCCTTGTGAAAAGGAATTGGTGGGAAGCCCTCCTGCTTGGTTTATTGAAGGAGAGTGAGGAACTGAAGTTCATACCATAAAAGTTCATCAGGCCATGCAAATTATGGGAGCAGTAGGCTTTATACTTCATTTATAAGACAGTTTTTCTTCCAGCATTGGATTAGTTTTTAGATGCTTGTATTGAAACTGTAATTGATAATAGTAGTTTTTTTTTCTTTTTCTTTTTAGGATAGCCATCTCTGATTGCCATAGCAACATCTCAGAAGACAGTCTGCTTGATCTAATGGCAGCATGTCAAGGAGTTGCCTTGAGCATAACTCCACTTTCTGAGATGGTACTGGGATTTTGAGTTTCAGAAGGAAGGTGATAACATATGTTCTAGTTCTGTGTCCTTTCTGCTGTAGTTTTGTTGTCTGTAAGGACTATGTATTTTTAGGACTTGCTTGAGATACTTAATATTATTTATAGTTCATTGTTTTGTATAAATAGATTATTAGGGTGGAGCACATTTTATTTTATTTTTTTATTTATGTGTTTTGCTCAGACTAGTTTAAAGGTTTTTTTTGGGGGGGCTATTATATTGGGCCACAGGAGATTAAGTTTGAATACTGTATTATGTTGGAGAAGTAGATTTTATTTAAGTTCCTCCATATGTAGTATATTTGTGGAATAATTTGAACTAGTTCAATAATTTGAACTATTTGACCTTAAAAAAAACTTCCTGGGTGGCTCAGTGGGTTGAGCCTCTGCATTTGGCTCAGGTCATGATCCCAGGGATCTGGGATCAAGCCCCATATCAGCCTCTCTGCTCAGCGGGGAGCCTGCTTCCTCCTCTCTCTCTGCCTTCCTCTCTGCCTACTTGTGATCTCTGTCTGTCAAATAAATAAAACCTTTAAAAAAAAAACTTCCCAGTAGAAAGGCGAATTTGTAAGAAATACTGCCATTGTATACTCGGATGAAAAGAAAAAGGAAAATGATGAGATTGAATTCTCTGATACTCATAAGTTTTGATGATTTTACAGGAGACAGAGACTCGGTTATTCTTGAGTTACATTTCTTCAAGTAAGAAAATAATGTATCAATACTAATCATTTTTATACAAAGTAACTTAAACATATTAAACAATCACCAGCTTAATCTCATGGGTTTCTAAGAGGATGTTATTTGCAAACTTAAAATATTTAATTATAGAGGTATAATAAGATTATCTGGTAGATTTGACTTCCTCACAGAAGATGTTATACATACCCATAATGTAATAAACATTTGAAAAAAGTTGTTTTTCATTACTTTGACTTATTTTAGTAGTTGTACATTCTTAAGAATATGTTGCAGAGGGAGTGCCTGTGTGGCTCAGTGGGTTGAGCCTCTGCCTTAGGCTCAGGTCATGATCTTGGGGTCCAGGGATTGAGCCCCACATCGGGCTCTCTGCTCGGCGGGGAGCCTGCTTCCCCCCCCACCTCTGCCTGCCTCTCTGCCTACTTGTGATCTCTGTCAAATAAATAAATAAAATAAAATAAAAAAAAAGAGAGAATATGTTGTAGAACTGTTAGAAAATGCGATCTAGCAGAATGTAGTATAGCAAAGTTTATAAACTGAATATAAGGAAAGATTAAAAGGTGATACGAGCAGCGGTGTAATTGAGAAGGAAACTTTTTATATTAGGGATGTAGAGATTGGCAGTTTGAGACCTCTGATGAGTACTTCTGTTTTGTTATTTTAATATTTATTTACTTATTTAAGATTTTATTTTTAATCTCTACACCCATTGTGGGGCTTGAACTCACAGTCCTGAGTTCAAGAGTCACATGCTCCACCAACCGAGCCAGCCAGGCCGCACAGTACTTTTATTTGTTAAGGAGGTTAAAATGAGCAAAATCTTGGAACTTTCTAGATTTGTATTCTATTCTTTCTGGATTATCATAAATATTATTTCTTCTTTTTTTTTCATAAAAATTATTTCTAACTCCCAAATCTGTCTGTCTCAGAGTATAAATCAGTTAGTTTCAGGGTATGCCTCCAAAGATTAATTATTTTAGAGAGGGAGGCTGAGAGAGCACGAGTGAGGGGCAGAGGAGAGGGAGAGAATCTCAAGCAGACTCCAAACTGAAGTTGGAGCCAATCATGGGGCTCAATCTCATGATCTGTGAGATCATGACCTGAGTCCAAACCAAGAGTCGGACACTTAACTTATGGCGCCATCCAGGCACCGCTATACATGACCAATATTTAGAGATGTCGTATAAGAAAGTTTTTTTTTTCCCCTGTGAGTTCATGCCTTCTCTTACCACGTGTAGTTCTTTACGTTTTTGTTTTGTTTTTTTAAGATTTTATTTATTTATTTGACAGACTGTGAGAGAGGGAACACAAGCGGGGGGAGAGGAGAAGCAGGCTTCCCGCTGAGCAGGGAGCCAGATGTGGGCCTCAATCCCAGGATCATGACCTGAGCCGAAGGCAGATGCTTAACAATTGAGCCACCCAGGTGCCCCATTTCTTTAACTTTTAACTGATTAAATAAAATGACACCTTGAGCTTCTCAGTCACAGGACACCTTTCAGGTGCTCTATAGCCATATATGGCCAAGGGCTACCCTGATGGACAGTGCACGTAAAAACATCTCCGTCTCCACAGAAAGTTGTATTGGACAGTGCTAGCTACTGTAGGGACAGAACCAACAATGGCTGGAAGTGGCAGAAGGGCCATTTTGGCCTCATCTTAAAGAAGAGGCACTGAAAGTGTTCTAACGGAAGACCATTGTTGAGCCAGGGATGTGGTAGGATGTTTTCTTCATCTGCCTGGGGCCTTAAAAAGGGTATCATGACATTTTCTCCTAGTATTCCATTAACCTTCCTTCATTTCTTCCTTCCCTCTCTTCCCTCTCTGTGTTCTTCCTTTCCTTTCTTCCTTTTTTACATGACAGTGAATTTATTGATTATGTTAGGAAACTAGTTTTCTTGATGGTTTCCCTAAGCTTTTCAAGTTGACAGCTTCATGTGGTAAACCTGAGAGTGCTTTTCAGCATCTGCTTTTCACAAGATTTATCTTGATCTCCTGATGAGCTTTCATTTATAAATGCCACTCCACTTCCATTAGCTTTATTTAGAGGTTTCTGTATTCGTGATCTTGCCAGTTTACTATTTACATTTTTTCTAAACCCAGGCAGGATTTGTGGATGCATATTTGTATAGTTCTGCTTGTATGCTGAAATAAATGTGATAGATAAATTGTGCCAATTTTAGATTTTACAATCCTTGGTGGCTTTTTATAGTGTGTTTGTGCAGTGAATGTTAGCTGCTCTACAGAACATAGGCATTTTTCCTGAAGGACATGTGGTTGGATTTTAGGGCCCTATGATACCAGTATAGGAACATCATGTAGGTAGGTATATGTTGGTTACCTTGTAAGATTGATTTTAGATTGTTTATTTTGTTTTGGGTTGATGCTAAGGAATTTTAGGAGATACATGTATTCCATGAAATAAGGCAGTTCATTCAATAAACATTTATTAAATGGTCTCAGGTTTGGAAGAAGTAAGAATATTATTCATACCATTTACTCAGTGGTTTTTGTGATTTCCTTTAGGAATGTGAATGTGGCATCATTTCAAAGCTGTCTACTTGAATGTAGTTGATGTTCCAGATATGCAATCCAAGTTATACTCTATTGTGAAATGATTCACTGAAGATTCTGATCCTTTGAATATACTCTAGAGAATGTGTGCTATTGTGGTGATTGGAAATTATTTTGAGGTGCCTTTACTAATTAACCGTGCTTATGAGATTTGTACTTTAGACTCAGCCTACCTGCCTTCCCTGCCACAATGCTCTATCTCATGTAGTGTGCAAGTTGCAATGGGAGGGGAAGGCGTGTGAGTTTGACTTCAGTCAAATGGGCTTCGTGTAATTTGTGGCATTTGACTGTCTACAACATTAGAAGAATTTAGGGGGAGAATGGTTAACTTTCTTAGAGCTTTTAGAAGAGTATTTCAGGAGGAAGGCTAATTTTAGTTCAGCCATGGTTAAATGTTATATTAGTATTGAGAGCCTAGATTATAGTTGAACCACTTGGAAATTTTCTGGGCTTACCGCAGTTTGAGGACTCTGTATCATTTGAGGAAGTATTTTCTTGGTTTTACTTTGGTCTTGGGACAATGTAAGTGGATCTGGAACAAATCTCACTGTGGTAGGAGGTTGGCTCTAGTAGTTATCTGACAAGTCCTTCAGCAGTGGGTAGGAGGCAGTGAGGAATAGGAAGAAAAATACTTACTAAGGAAAGCATAGTAGAGGATAGTTGAGTTAGAATATGTAAACTGGGTGAAGAGCAGTGATTTTTGAGTTAGTGTTTCAAAAAAGTGTGGGGTGATCATGGTTTGCCGGGCAAGGCATCAGAAAGGGCCAGAGACTAATAATTTGGCAGAGTTGTAGTAGTAAATCTTTTTTTTTTTTTTTAAACAAAGCTATGATTTTCAAAAGGAAGTAACCTAGTCTATATGATTTTTCTGTGGATAGTTTAAAAATATTTCCTTGATGTGATCTTCGGATTCTTATTTAATCCAAAGTAGAAGTTATTAAAGGAGGTTGAACATGAGGCATATCTCCTTTGTTTATAATTTTTCCTCAGGAATCAGAAACTTTAAAGCTTGCCCTCTCTGTAATATATTTTCAATATTTAAAGTCTGTTGGTAATGGCTACCTAAAATGTTGACAGTTTAAAAAAAAAAATCAGTCTCTGAGTGCTCCCTATAAACATTGATAATTCTTGCACAGGTACATTTAATTTTATGAAGACACACGTGCATGCGCACACACACACACACATTTATACATGCATTTATATTTGTATTAATTGGACTGCGTAAAATATATTACATATGTTGCCCTTTTTTGGGCAGGGGGGGTTAACATTTCCATTTTTTTGTATTGCACTTTTACCAGGAAACAGCAACAACATCATCATCATCATTACGTTACCATCACCAGAAAAAGCAGTTCTGTGTTCCTGATGATGATCACAGTTGGTATTCACTCACAAATACTGCTTCTTTACTGTCTCTTCTCAGGGCTAGCTGGGACAGTAAGTAAGTGGAAGGGAATACACTGTTCTTCCCTCCAACCACACATGCTCTCCTACATTAACCAGTTTAACATGTGGTTTGCCTTCTGGGAACCTGTCAGTTCAGTCTCACATTACTGCCAAAGCTTAATCAGACCTGAAAAAGCAGTACTGGAGATAGCAAAGGTATCAGTAAAGGAAGAGAGAAGTCGGACTTTACCTTCATTGGTTTGTTCTAGAGTTCCAGCCTCACAAGCACTTCAGATGTCAGTGAATGTGTATTCCAATAACGCATGGAAAATGAGATGGCACTTCAAAAAGATGTGCTGTAAGAAGTGTTTCCCCCAAGTCATTTTCTTCTTCTTTTTTCCTAGTTTCTTTTCACTTAGTGACATTCAGATAGGACTAGGCCTCTTCCCCTCAGTTATTTAGGACCAAAGACATGAGTTTTTACTAGATTCCTTCGTGCCAGCCCTGAAGGAAGCACACATGGTCACTCCCAGCCACCCCACAAAAGAATCACCTTCTCAACAGATCTGCCAAAACAAAGAAGGGTCTTTCAAGAAGAAGAGCTCCTTTTCCTAGCCATTCCCACTCTGGCACACCCCTTCCCTATTTTCTTTGGCCAGAGGAGGGAGGAAACTCTGGGCTACCAATTCCATTAAGAAGCAACTGGGTTACAGACAGACATTTATCAAAACATACCTGTATTTTTGATCCAGGTATGTTTTGATAAATGGCCACCAATCTAATCCATTTCAGTTATTTTCCTATCTTGTCCTTTCATAATTCGAAAGTATCTTCTATCTTCTATCATCCTGGAGCCTGAGAAAGCAGTAATATTGCTTGTTTTAAGGAAATACAAGCTTCATCACTGGGATAATCACAACCATACATATTAAGTCACCCCTGAAAGATATTTATTTAGTATGTATGCTTTTCTCTTTGAAGCATTTAAAATATACTGCATAACTTAAAACTTGGGTTTTTTGTTTCTCTTTCTCTGGTTGCAGAAAGAAAACATGAAACTTAGAACAGCAGTGGAAATCTGGGGAAAATTAAGAAAGCTACCAACCTTTAGGGGATTACCTTCAGCTCATCTAGCCATATTATGTATTCTCGTATTTCCAGAGTTGTTAACACAACAGCTAAAAACTTACCTTAAGCTCAAACTAACAGAGCCAAGCTCTACTACTTGTAAGGAGCAGAGAAAGAATGATACTTCATATGGGAGACAGAAATCATTGATGCCAGTACATTCAAGACTTAACAGTCTCAGGAATGAGCATGTTATCACTGAAGAGGGATGAATATAACATATAGAAAGAGGAAAAAATATAATGAGATGCAAAATTAGTTAGATCAAGGGCTATGAAGGATAGCCTGTCCTTTTTTAACTTACACTCCTAGCTATTATTAATTACCTGGGGACCTAGAGCATAAGGAAGGTATTATTGAAGTACTGATTCACAACTGTGTATGTGTCCCTATTTAAACATTCCAAAAGAATATAAAACAAAAACTGTATCTTCTATACAACTCACTATTGACCAAATTAAAAAAGAAAGTGTTTTCTGGACTTCTGAATATGCATTGTTTTGTACACTTAACTTTGTAATCACATTTCACGTAATTATAAAACAAGATCAAACTTTTTATATAACCTCTAAAAAATCAAAAATAAAATTAAACGAATGCACCTCACTGTGTAACCAATTGGTGAAAAAACCATACAAAGAGTAATTATTTGGAGTGACTACAAATAGGATATACACAAAGGACAACCGAAAAATAATCTGTAAAAATACATCTATCCAGTAACAGACCACCACAACAAAAAGTCCTGTTTTCAATCATAATGATGTTGATAGTAGTATCATTATTCTAAGACTGGTGTATTTATAGTATGGGAGAATGCAAATGAGAGACTGAGGTGCTCACAGCAGAAGTGGCACAGGAGAAAGAAGATACAGATGTAAGGAAGATGGGATTAAGCAAAAGCCCTATAGCCATGAAACTGAACCTCTAATATTAGTATATTTAACCGGTTAACGTAGGAGGGCATGTGTGGTTGGAGGGAAGAACAGCGTATTCCCTTCCACTTACTAACTGTCCCAGCTAGCCCTGAGAAGAGACGGTAAAGAAGTGGTATTTGTGAGTGAATACCAACTGTGATCATCACCAGGAACACAGGACTGCTTTTTCTGGTAATGATAAATTGTTCCTGTCCTTTATCTTAGCCATTTTATATATTCTGAAAAGCAACACATCTTGTCCTCTGCCAGTTTGTCTTGGACTCTGGCTGGGTTACCTGTGAAATTAAGATGACAAACAGGGATCCACATGCAAGTCAAATAAAGTTTGGGAGGAAGTGTGGGAGCCAGGTGTAGAGAACACAGTATGTTGAAATTAAATTAGAAATAGGGGTAGAACAAAGGAAGATACATAATGGAGAGCAAGATAAAGAACAGGGAATGAGGCAAGGTTCTATATTAAAAATCAGGGCAGCATTCAAACACCTAGACACATACTATAGGCGAGGTAGTTGGTTAAAGGTTTATACTTTAGGAGTCAGAAACATTGCCACCGGAAAAAAGGACTATTGGGAGAGCTGGTATGAGCCATTTGTATCACGGCTGCTGAGATACCTAGGTTGAAAAGTTCTCAGAGGTTCTTGCCAGACAGTATTCCTTCCAGATAACAGGAAACAGAATGCAGCAGTTCACCTTACATATGGCAGCTCCTGACTCTTCAGCCCTGGGTCTAAATCACAAGGGGGTTTATGGTAAGTAAGGTTTTGGTAAGTTCTCCTCTCTCAAAGTAGACAGATTTCTACATTGCGATCCCTAAAGTCTAGGTCTGTTTTGTATGCAGATACTGAGTTAGGTTGACTTTTGGAAGCAGATCGCTAGGTTATTGTGGTATAGGATACTGTAGACATTTGGGAGAGATGTATCTAGAAGCCCTCCAAAAGTCCCAGTTTTGCGAATGCCATTATGACATAAAATCTTACTTTGTAAAATATAATTTTTGCCCTGCTGGTCCACTCACCAAAAATATTTTTGCAGATGGCTTTTTCTTTTTTCTGACTAAGCGTATGGTCACTGGTTCCATTTATAAGTCTGAGTGATCCCCAGTGACTTTCCTCCCTTGTCCTTTGGCTAGCACTAGTCACTCCTTAAGCCTCTTCACTTTTAGCAGTTGGCTGCTTTTTATTTTTATGTGCACTGATAAAAGAAAACGCTTACAACAATAGCTTTAGGAAAGTTACTGTGTTTCTCTGGCAACAAGGAGAGAAAAATAAACAATAATGAAAAAGTTGCAAACCCACCTGTGGGGCTCATTTGCAAGTGAAATGACTGCCAGTGCACCAGCAGCTCTCATTCTGGCCTCTGCAAAATTGTACTTACTACTTTGCAGTGGCCCTTTCTTTACATCTTGAATAGTTGAAACTAAGAACTTCAAATCGATCACTACCAAAGATCTTCTCTATATTCTTCCTTTCATCTGTCAGTTTTCTTTGAAAAAATTTAAAGCAATATATTTGTAAATTAATACTAACTTTACCAATAATTGGGTTGTGTAGGGATGTTAGGATTCTAACCATATTAAATAAAGTTCTTAAAAGAGGCTCAGAGAAATTAAATAGCATGTATTTCCATATCTGACTTTCTTATCAGTTTTCTGGTATGATTTCCTTTTAGAATTTCATGAGGATACCATTTTAGATGTTAACCTTTGTTCTAGGTGGACATTTAATTCTGGGGATAAGTGTGGTGGTGTCATTATCTGACATCCTGCTTATATGGAAGCACATGTTTGGTTCCTTTGGGTTCTTATTTCTTTTCTTAATTTGAAATTTCTTCAGTTTATTAACAACTCTAGGTGTTGTCATGTGTTGGTGTAAACCTTCTGTTATCTGTGTTTTCTACTTAAATCATATACCACCATTAGTTAGCAACCTGAATTTAATTTTCTGCCATAGAAGTAAGAAAGTGAGCATGATTGTTTGGACTTATTATTAAGGAAGTGCTTAAGGTTTATTAGATTTTCTTACACACCTTTAAAAGTAGAGTGAATTTCTGATGTTTTGTCTTTGAGGGTATGTAGATAAATCTTAGTACTACATTTGAAAACTATGGTTGTGATTTTTTAATACTTCAGCTGTATGATTGAAAATTTTTCTTGATATAGAGGAATTTTGAAATTTACAGTATTTATTTTATACTTTGTTGAGTGAATTCTGTCAATTAGGAATTCTTTTGGCAGAATAAAATTAAATTGTGTTGGTAAGATTTTATCTTTCTCCTCACCTCTCTTTTACCTTTTGTTGTCAAACTTTAATATGTCTGTAACTTTCAAGTTACAAAGTTTCTTTCAAAGTTTGGTGTTAAGTGTTATGTGCCATAATGCTAAATGTCTTTATTCTGTGGTTATTGGGACTTAGTATTTAATCACCATCCGTCCATCCGTCCCTCCGTCCATCCTTGTTTGTATTGTTTTGGAGAATCCTGTGCTATAATGGTGTGCAGTAGAGTGGGTCCCACTAGTTCTAATGTCAGGCTTTTAAGTCTTTGGCATTTTTAACTCCTTTTTCTCAGTTCTGATTGAAAGAATTAATGAGTTTTAATAAAAGTCTTAACATTTCATAAAGAAATGCATCTTTATTTTACCCACTCTTTGAATTATGTTGAAGCTTTTAATTAACTTTTACAGGTAGCTCTACACCATGATGAATAGTAATGCCAGGTATCTCTCGCAGTAGTAAATGGATGTAGCCTATTAGTTTTTCTATTGCAAAGCAAGTTTCTAGAAGACAAATTTCACTTCACTGCTAAATTCCATTTCAAACGAATAGTCATAATTTTACAGAATGGTGGAACTTTAAGGACTATTTACTTTGCATATCATTTGCAAACATAAGCAGAGCCTACTTGTAAAACCACATCTTACATGAGCCCGTAGCATGTGTTAAAAAACAAACTTAAACTGACTAAATTTTAAAAGATCTCATTGGTTTTATTCAATGAGTCATGAATTCAGGCAGCATCCTATCTAGCAGACAGAAAGGAGCTCTGAAGAGCTGTACAAAATGGAAGCCGTTTTAGACAGGAGGTGAGAGAAGGCAGTTACTCTACCAGAGAGCTGGTTGCTTCAGGCTAGGTCACCTTTCTCTGGTGGATAGCAGGGGTCTGCCAGGCAGAAAACCTCATTACTGGCAGCCTCTAATTCTTGGCTGACTGATGAGGATTACATTCCCCGGAGAGGCTGAAATAGGTATTGAGCTTCGGTTTGGTGATGTGGGCTCAGCACAGGCGACTCCATTTTAGGCCCGTTGTCTCTTTTCTTAGCATGTGGTTTTACCCGACGTGGAAAACCAAAGCATACATAAAACAATAAAACTGCTGCTCTTTCTGCTTAAAGATGGTGTGAAGACGTTTGTCCTGACACCTGTGAGGCACTTTCACAGAACCCGAGAGTTCAGAGGAATGTGGTTTTTGGAGCCACTGATTTTAGTCCAGCTGTCCCCAGTCACCCACCTCCACCCCCTTTTGGCAGGTGAGTAAGCTCAGACTAAAGGGCGTCTGTAGATTTCTGTGGAAAACAATCATGAGATGAGTTTGAGAAGTTTTAGCAAAGCCCATTCCTCTGGTTTCCAGGTACTTAGTATGGGGCCTCGTAAGGATGACAGTGCTTTTGTAAAACTGTAATTTCTCTTTCTTTCATTCTTTTGCAAGGTGTTCATATACTTTGAAGAAATCTAGCTTTCCATTTACTCCCAAGCCTTTTATGAGAAGGAATTTGAATTTTTCTTAAGCACTAAAATTGCCTTATTGAGGAGGACATGAGTGAGTCTGTGGCAAGATGCTGGCTATGAAGACCCCAGGACGCTGTGGGTGGTCAGGGTTGGTGGCTTTTGGGGGAAATTAGGGATTCCTTGTGCATCATGGCCTTGGGCTGGTGGGCAATGAGTAAACCAAGGCCCAGAGAAGTGTAGAGAAGTAAACCATGGCACAGAGAAATCTCTTGCTCAGATTCATACAGTTAATTAGTGTCAGATCCATAGTAACAACCTGATCTCTATTAAGGCTGTGCCTTTTCTCTTTTCCATTGTGCTCTTTTACCTCTCTTTGTTGCCTGGATAGCTACAATGTTTGAGAAGATACAGTGTGGTATTTCTCAAGTAGAGGGCATTTCATCCTTAAATTCAGGATTTAGGGCCTGTAAGTTGGTGTTTATCTTTGAAGAAATCTTAAGCTGTGTAAAATGATTCTGCTTTGAAGGAAGGGAACTGATATCTGCCAGAATCATTATTGAGCTTCTCTAGTCATTTATTTTCCTGAAATTGAAATGAAACTTTTTGAACATAGCCTTACTGAATATGGATTTCAGAGCCATAATAATGCTTCTTGCTTCTGCAGATTTTGAATTGATCTGAGTTTGGCAGTGAATTATGTATGTGTTATTTCAGGAATTTTGCACATGCCCTGCTTTAAACCACTGATTATTTTTGTAAAATGCTGTTGTGTGGATTTGGCTCATTCCATTGACGCTGAACTCATCAGATGGCTATATTGTCTTCTAGGAATGTGACTTGAATTGATTAAATGGCACAGGCAACAACATCTGTTTTGTAAAGCTAGTTTAGTTCCCTAAAACTTAAAATTTTCAAATTTACAGCCTACAGTTAGAATAGACTTTTTTTCCTTTTATGCTGTAAAAAGATTTCCATGGAGTTTTGATGATTTGTTTTAACCTTATTAAAGTTAATTCTTATAACTTATTTTCTTAGTGTAGTGTTCATTTTCAAGGAAAGGTAACATTAGGAATGTTGGAAACCGAAATGAATGGCTCTTAACTTCTTTAGCAGAAAGCTTTGGATGGTCTCCTAGAAAAAGCACCTGTGCACATGTTCCTGAAACACTGTATACACTTGCAGGGAGATGGAGCTCTCCGGGGACGGGGACGGTACCCCGGAAGTCCATTTCTGTGCTTCACCTGTTCCTAAGTATGTTAATAATTCTGGCAACTATGAATCAGAGATACCTTCTTTATGCACAGATTTTAAATTTGTAGAATATTTGAGTCACTATTTTATGATGTTGATCTCCATATGGACCATTTTTATTTCTCTGTTATATTGTCTATTTTTATTCTTTTTCCTCTTCCTTAAAGGTTTTTTTAGGGAGGGAAACTATTCATTTCAGGGTTCCTTGATTTACTATCCCAGCCCTTATTTGGATACATTTGATGACCAAAGTTTATATGATAGATAAGTGGCATTAAAATAAAAAATATGCTTATTAGATTTCATCATGTAGGCATTCTTTCCTGTGGTTTCTGTGTATAATATTTCCAAATGATGTTTTCAGTTTGGGATAAAGTACTTCAGAGAACATGGAGACTTAGACGCTGTCCTATGACAAGCCTGGTGGCTTGTTTATCAGGCCAGTGGGTGTGCTCTGTTTTGTATTGTTGACCTAGTAGTCTTCGCATGATTGGTTCTCTTGTAGTCTGGAGTCCAGCTAGCAGTTTCAAGGCTAGCGTGTGTACTTAGTAGGGAATCTTGAGGATGGCTGTCCTTCTTTTGTAGCCTCCTCTCTTCAAATTGGATTCCTATTTTAAATTCAGAGGATGGGTCCATTTGCATGCCAGCCCACGCCTTGAAATTATAGCAACAATAGCTGTCATATCTACTGTGTGACAAGAACATTTATTATATTCTCTACCTCTGGCCCTTTATTTAAAAAACATAACTTGCTGACTAGTGCTTATTTCATCAATTATTTTTAATCATTAAACCAATTCAAATTCATTGGTAGAAAATGGAGGTTCAGTGTGCATAATAAGTATCAGTTGCATTGTCATAGAACTGTTTGCTTGCTGTGTTTCTTTCCTTCCCAGTGGACTGTCGGCTTGTTGAGGACAATCTCCATACATACACTTAGCACTGTTAATACCTTGCCTGCTAAATAATTCAGCAATAGCTAAACAATTACTAGTTGAATGAATTTCCAAGAGTTTTACAATTTAGACCTGATAAGATTATTTTTCTTACTTGTTCTCTTTATGTTTTAAATTATCTGAACTCCAGATGCTGTTTTACTAATAAGTGTGATAATTGTGAATATAACTGGTGTCTTGGTTTAGCATCATTTATGCAATCAGTGTGTAATGAGAAAGGTTGGCTAAAATATACTAAGTTGTTAACATTGTCAGAAGTACAAAAGTGCTTTGGAAATGTTGAATGGCTGCCATGCGGCTGCCATTACTTTTTTTCCTGGTCTCAGAAGGAAATGAGATACTTGAAAAAGAGAGAGGATTGTGTCACTTTATCAGACAAATCTTATGTTGGTAAATGAATTTAATCACATATGATTCTTTAACTAGGCTGCTCAGAATTTCTCTCTCTCTCTCTCTTTTTAAAAGATTTTATTTATTTGAGAGAAAGGGAGAGCAGAGAGGGAGAATGAGAATGAGAGGGAGAAGCTGACTTCTTGCTGAGCAGGAGCCCAGTGTGGGTCTGGGGCTCTATCCCTGGACCCTGACATCATGACCTGAGCTGAAGGCAGATGCTTAATTACTGAGCCACCCAGGTACCGCCTTTTTTTTCTCTTTCATTTGAACCATAACAAAGTATTTTGGGTTTCTGCTGATTTAAATATTAACTACAAACACAATCTGGGATGGAAAATGCTCATATAGCCTTGAACTTTCTTAGGAAAGTAATTTTCTAATCGATGCCTCTAATATGGAAATTCCCTAAAATGCCATATGCTTCTAATATGCCCTTTAGTATATAAAGATAGTCATTTTAGGTGATAAGCTTCTTAAATGTTGAAGTATGATGTTAAGGGAGATGTATTTCCTTATTTTGGGGGATGTAGGTGAGGATAGGGTTTGATACTAGATCAACAGGATTTTCCTGTTACAGGTTTGAATTTAAACAACAACAAAAAAGTGGTCAGTAGGTATGAAGTTCCAGTCTTAAAATTTGATGACTGTTTAGCCGAATGGGAGCTGTTTTCCTCTAAGTGCTTTAGGGCAATCAGTGCTAATGCTTTTACACGCTTACTAAAAGTAGGAATTTAGGCATTTGATGAAAGTATTTTCTGATAGATAATGTTTAAAAGTGAGAGGATCAGAGCTTCTGTTCGCCTCAAGGGCGACACAGTTTAAAATTTAATACCTCTAAGTAAGGACTTAGTGTGTTCTGTAGATGAGGATATTGTTAGAGGAAGCTGTTTGACATAAAAATAAAGTGCATGAAGCTTGTATCACTTTATGTAAACTCTTCAATTTTCTTAGGTAGAAGTGGCTGAGATTATGTTTGTGAAGTCTATTAAAAATCAACATCTGCTTTACTTAGAGGATAAAACCTGTTTGGGTCTAATATTGTATAAAATGGGTCAGCCCTCCATGGAAAAGCAGATGCAGGAGAGAAGATGGAAGAGCTGAGAGGACAGAGGGGACTGGAGAGAGAAGTGACCTTAGAGATGGGTAGTTTTGGGTGCTCAGAGCAGAGAGAAGAATAGCAGATAATAGATGATGCCTTCTTCTCTGAATGGATCGGATAGTAACCTGTCTACTTTATAGGTCCAAATCAGGGTATCAAGCTGTAGATACATAAATTTTGGTGCTTCCTAGGGTCAGGGAGGGTGGGAATTAGGACCTAAAGGGAGATAGTAGAAGACCTAACTTGTGTGATTGTACTCTTAATGTCTTACATTCTTTAAAATCTGTGTGTTTGTCCAAAGCTATAGCTGTAATTCATTTTACAAATTTTCTTGAAACGTGTTCATACATTGTTTTTATTATTCATCAGACAGTTTTTGCATGCTTATTATGTGGAGAGCTGTGAGCTGTAAGTGGTAAGAGCTCTGATTCTAAGAGGCATTTCTTGAGGCCCTGCCTTTAAGGAGCTCTTAGTCTAAGGAGGTATTGGAGGCAGGATGATTGACACAAGAAAGAGGTTAACTATCAAGTTATGGCAACAATAACTAACATTCAGGATGTTTTCCAGTTGAAACACTCTGTGCCCTCAACTCCATGAGTAAGGTTGTCGGACAAGTCTCAATGTGCAGAGGCAGGCCCAGACTTCTATATGGTGTCCTAGGAGTGGAAGCGGTTTATTCTGTTTGGTATTGATGCTAACTTTGCAAAAGTAGGTGGGACCTACTGCTTTTAAAGAAGACTAGGATTTCACTAGGAGGGGAAGAAGGAAAAGCTATGCAAGATAGCATAACGTAAGAGAAATGATTTTTGTTTTTGAGTATATGACATGCACAAGATACATTGAATGCTCTTGGGTTACTTGAACATAGAATTTTATGTCAGGGGGGGAAAGGAAAGGACAGATTGAGGCCAGGCTGTGATAGAAAATTGACAGTGCATTTCATACCTAAGTAGAAAAAGAGATGAGATGCTTTAAAAAAATTTTTATTTTTATTTTATTTTTTTTACATTTCACTTCTTTAGTACTCATTTTAAAAAACATTATTGGATTGTTTGGTGTGTGGAAGAAAAGTAACCCCTTAACAACTCCTGTTTTGGTTATCTGCCATACATAAATAAACACTATTGATGGTAGTTCTCATTGTTAATGGGTGTGTGATTTCATTGGCATTTTCTCAGTAAGTGAGTAAGTGTTCTCTTATGCAAAAATTTTCTATCAAAGCAGTTGCATTTATGTTACCCCCCCCCCCTTTTTATAAAAGGATGGATTGCTGGGTGCTAAATGCCAATTTGAAATGTTATGCTCCTTTGATTAAAAAAATAATAAAGTATTGCTTTCTAATTTTCATGACTTTAGCTGGCAGCTGGTGAATAACTGCTTTTGAAGCAGTTGGAGCTCCCATTTTTGTCCTAGGAGAACATCTTACTGATGAAAATAGAGTAGTGGTTGTGCTAAATGCCTGAAGAATGGACAAAGAGATAAAGCAGAGAACGGAGATAAGAGTTTCTTACGGCGGCAAGCCAAAGGCCTACTGACATTACCAGATAACTGAAAAAGCACAAAAAGCATGTGGTGTGTTTCTCTCCTGTCAGATGGCTGCTGCCTGAGCGGTGCTAGTTCATGAGGCCAGGCCCTCTGCTGTGTACACAGTTCCATTTTTGCAGTTAGGCTGCGTGTCTGTGGCCATCTTGTCGTCCCTTAGAGCTCAGTGTGAATTTATGGATCACCTGGGTGGAGATTTGGACTAAAGTAGAGTCAATATGCCGTTTATCACCAGCAAAGAATATACTTTTCTTGCAGGGACACTGAACTGATGTTCTGTCTGTAGTTTGTGTTTGAGATTTGTGTGGTTATTTGTTAAACTACTATGTATCTTTGAAAGATTCCTAAAGATACAGGTTCCTATCAAAGTAAATGATTAAGATAGCTGTTTGAAGCTGGGTCTGCATAAACTAAGATTTATGCACTTTTATTAATTTAGTATTCCTGCCACAACACCTAAAACTTGAACCAGTTGTCTATTTTGACCAGTCCAGATAAAACCATCAGGGCACCTGGCTGGTGCAGCTGATCAGACTCTGCGTTAGGCTCATGTCGGGATTTTAGGCTTGGTGCTCAGTGGAGAGTCTGTGTGAGGATTCTCTCTCCCTCTACCCCTCACTCCTCTTTAAGATAACTAAATCTTAAATAAAACAAAAACCCATCAGTTCTTCAGCTATATAGATAGTGGAAGTGCCAAAATGAGACTTAAAACTTGAGAGTTTAAGTATAGCTTCTATTGCCAGCGTTATTACTTTTCTGACTACTTACTTTAAATTCAGAGGGAAAAATTAATAGGTATTTTTGATTGAATAATTTGTTACAGCACTAGTTTTGCTTTTTGTTTATATATGTGATTTAACTTAACAAGAATTTTTTTTCTTTTTTGGGAATCCTGTTAACAGTAATCTACTGTTCTATTACTCTTCTACCCCAATCCCAAGTTTTATTACCACCGTTTTGAAAAGAAAAGCACTTTCATCTCATGACTCATTTCTCTGGGTATAGAAACTGAATTTCAAGGACTGTTGAGTTGCTGCTGAAGACTGGGCCAGTCAGACTTTTTTGTTAATTGCATCTTATTAATGGCCCTCCATCTCAGTTTAACTCTGTGGCGCCACCCAGAAGATCGCTGTGGTATTCTTGGGTAGCATGTGAAGTATACAAATTAAAAAAAAAAAAAAACACTCAAAATGTAATTTAAAAATTAGGTCAAATGAGTTGTATTTTTTTTCCCTTGCCACTTGAAAGTTAGATTATACAGTAATTTAGAATGTTCCCTTTGTGTAAATTTCTTACACTATTCACCTGTCTTGGTAATAGGTGATTCAGTGTAAACCTTCTCTTTTCTGATATAAGGTTAATCTCTTGCCATTGTTTCTTTGCTTGTTCTGAAACTGCTGTTAAACACATCTTGGAACCTCCTTATCTGTCCTTTATAGTATGTATTTAAAAAAATTCTTTATCTCTGCCACATCCTAGTTAAAGTCTTCATTATTATCTTCTGGTTCTTTGATTCCTTTTCAGTTTTTCCGGTTTATACTTTATCCCTTTCATTGAGTTTTCAACCTTATTACTTATTTTAAATCTCAGAAATTTATTTTCTTGCATTCTAAATTGATTCTTCTCATTTCCACATAATTTTGTTTCACTTTTGCTTGTTTCATGAGTTTTATCCTTTTATAAAAGAAATTTAATAAATTTTCTTACGTTTATCTTTTAGGAACTGTTATACACATACTATTTTCAGGCATTTTCCAGACTTCCTGAATCTATTTTGTTTGGAGGGATTTCATATTTCAGCTGCTTGTATTTGTAGATTGTCTTTCTTATTAGTTTTTTTCACATGTCATGGTACAACCTGACTGTCAAGTCCCCCCACCCCCACATTCCCTTCTTATCTGGTGGTTTTGCAGGTGTTCTTAAGTGGCTCTCCCTACTGGGGCTCCCATCCAAAACCAGATCTTAGATTGGCAGGTTGGGGCACCTATCACCCCCCCACATCCCCTCAATAATATCTTTGTTCTATGGGCTAGGCAACTGGATGAGGGCCTTAGTTGTTAGGTTGTGTATTTTCACTTTTCTAGGTACTCAGAAGCCACACTTCCCATACAGACAGCTACTTAACCCCTGGGCATCTGTTAGCAGCAGTTCTTTTTCAGCCTGATTTTGACTCTCGTCTCTCATCCTGGGTGGGCCTTTTTTATTCTTGTTCTCAAAGGATCTGCAGTCTAGGCCTCCACTGGTATCCTTCCAAAAGCAGACCCCAGCAGGCTCACAGCTTCAGCTCCTTTTACTGTTGTGTTTCTGTTTTGTGGAAATGTTTGTCGTTTTTATTTTTTTTTCTAAGTGTGGCCATGCCTTTTGTTTTTTAATTAAAAAAATTTTTTTAGCCATACCTTTTAAATTTCTCTTTATTTTATCTATGATTGCTTTGTATTTGAAACAGTGTGGGTCAAAATAATTTATGATGTCATCTTGACTGGAAGCCCTGAGTTTTATCTTTAATTATGAGTAAATTAATTTAAAAAATAGAATGGTTCTAGCCTATTATATTCCCAATCATACTTTAACATTCTTTTGATTTTTTTTAACCAACTTGTATATTCTGTAAGACATGTAAATTTTTGTTTTTGTTCATTTCTGCCAAAAATTTTTTTTACTGTGGGATATATGTATATGTGTGTGTGTGTGTGTGTGTGTGTATTTTTAAAAAATTTTATTTATTTGAGAGAGACAGAGAATGCTTGAGAGAGAGAGAGCAAGCACAAGTCAGAGGGAAAGGGCAGAGGGAGAGGGAGACAAAGAGCTCACCACTGGAGTGGGGAGCCCTCCGTGGGGCTCCACCTCAGGACCCTGGGATCATGACCTGAGCCAAAGGCAGATGCTTTACTGACTGAGCCACCCAGGTGCCCCTGTGGGCTTTATATTTTTGAAATAATTTTCAGTGTGGTGAAAGTGAATTTGATCAGATGGGTTGAAGACTGACAGATGAATTAGTCTTAAATTGAATTGTTTCTACTACCCCTCTAATGATTAGGAATCATCCTATACTTAAAAAGAAATGAGGGTGTTGGTACAGACAGGGGTTTCTTCCCTTCTCTTCCCATTCCTTTATTTCCTTCCTTTTCCTTCCTTCACTTACATCTCTCTCTGCAAAAAAATGGAATGTGGAAGATTCCACTTTAGTATTCTTATATTTTGGTTCTCATTATTTGAAGTCTTAAAAGTTGTTGGAAGGCTAGAAAGTTAATAAACGCTTTGTAATAATGAAGTTGAACTATGGCAGAGTCTATTTGCTAATTACTTTAATCATTTTTCATTAGGTTCTCATTTGAGTTCACTATTACAAGTTTTTTTTTTTTTTTAAGTGAGATACTTGTCAAGTAATCATTTTCCTTCTGAATTGTATCTCTTATTTGGACTTAGAGACACTTTTTGATTGTCAGCCCCACTATTTCCATGATGATTTCCTTCTCTTGAGGAGTAGACATGTAGTTTTCATATTTCTTTGTGTTTTTTCCTTTCATTTGGGGGACTCTGGTTACAAGGCATTACGAATTCTGCAATTGTGAGGAGGAGTTTTTTTTTTTTTTTTAAGATTTCTAATTAATGCTGAATCCTGTTGACTAGATTTAGTCACATATTTAGATATACTACTTGAGAATTTTTTTGTAGAAATATTAAAAAAGTAATTAGCTCCCATTTCAGGTTATTTCTAAAACAAAAAATTAATATATAGGCCTACTTCCAATTGATGTTTGTGCTTATTTAAGTTTAAAGTCTTTAATTTTTAGATTCTGAGACAAAGCACTGACCATAAAACTTTGACTACATTGAAAAAAGGCTTCTGATTATTTTAAAAAGAAATGAGTTTTAAAAACTTCATTTTAGCATTGAAATATACTTTTTTAAATTCCCATTACTTGTTTTGTTACTGTATTGGAAATTGAGGAATCTTGAACTGTCCCAATTTCCTGAGTGGGTTTATAACACAAGTTTAATACATTGGTGTATTCATGTCCCAAATATATTTAATGTAATTAAGGAAGAACAGTCCTGCATTCCTAGAATAAGTCCTATGAAGTCATAGATGATAAAACCTTTTTATTAGTGTTAACTTTTTTCTTTTTTTAAAATGTGTTTAAGTGACAGTACTTTAATTTTTTGTTTCTGTTCTGGTCAAGTTTTATTTTTGCATTTCATTTCTGTTTTCTTACTCTTTTTTTTTTTTAAATTTTCCCTTACACTAAGCAGATAGAAATCCATCCTGTCTCCTTCCTTCCTTCCTGCCTTCTCCACACCCAACATGGGGCTCAAACTCACAACCCTGAGATCCAGAGTCGCACGCTGTACTGACTGAGTCAGCCAGACATCCCTATTTCATTTATTTTTGAAGCAAAAATAACTAACATAGATATCAATATTCTTGTTTTAAAAAGTATTTCATTATGGCCGTCATTTGAAAAGCAAGTGTGCCTGGCTCCTAATGTCAGAGGTGGAGTCTCTCCTGAAAGGAGGATATAGAGGGGATTGATCCTAAAAGGCAGTAGCCTACAACTTTTCCATAGCTCTGTAAGTGCATTATTGGGTGTTTTTTTTTTTTTTCCTTCTTTCATGAATTGTATTAGTGAGTATTAAACGTTTAAAAAATATTACCGTAATTATTTTTCTGCATTTTTAGCATTTGGATATTAACTGTTTCAGCTTTTTCTATTTCTACTTCTTACGATTATTAACAAATAAAGTGAATATCATCTTAGGATACAAATTATCAATACCTTGGGTATATTCTTCTCACCTTTATTTTCTCTTTGATGGTTTCTTGTGGTTTGAAATAATTGGACTTTTAAATTTTGATGCTAGAGTACGTTTAAATTAAACTTAAGTTTGATTAGTGTTTCACCAGTGGGTCCTTGTTAGTTCCACTACAGTTTTTAAACATTAGATAGTGATTAGAGGTAGGATTTTGTTTGAGATAGTTGATGGGAAATGACTAATTTTTGACTGAACTAAGCTGTGATTTTCAGCAGAAACATCCCAGGATAGGAAAGTCTCTCTTATTTCCATTGGCAGGGTCAAATTGCATTGTTTTCACATGTCCAGAATGGGGCAGAATATCACAATTTTCTCTGAAATTAAAACAAGTGAACTTTTAAAAGCATGGAATGCAAGGGAGTACTTGTTTTATACACACACACACATACATACAATGTGTATGAGTTTCCTGAATTGTTTTAACACAAAGTATCAGACTGTTTGACATGTTGCCCAAGTGATCATGTTTTAGATTCTTCCTGAAAAAGATAAGATTTGAAGCTGTTTGTGTAAGGCATATGTTATATAATAAACAGGAATATACTTTTATTCAGATTTGATGTAGTGAGTAATTTTTCTGTATTCACAAACTTCATACTTAACAGAAACAAACAATTGAAAACTATTTCAAAGGTCAATACTTATTCATGAATTCTCTTTGCAAATTGTGACAAACTTGAGCCCCCAAATTAATACCTATTCATGATAAGAACTCTATGAAAATTGTAATGGGGGAGTTTCCTCAACATGATAAAGAACATTGACAGAAAGCTACACCTTACATTATACCGAATAATGAAAGAGTGAATTACTTTCCCGCTAAGATTGGGAACAAGTCAAGGATGTCTGCTTTTACCATTCTTATTCAGTATAATGTTGAAGGTCTAGCCAGTGCAGTAAGCAAGAAGAAATAAAAGGCATGCACATCAGAAAGAGAGAAGCAGCTGTCCTTGTTTGCAGATAAAATTCCAGGGAATCTATAAACTTGCCACCAACAAAAAACCCCTGCAAGTCTAGAACTAATAAGTTTAACAAGGTGACAGGATTACAAGATAAACATACAAAAATCATTTTTATTTCTGTATATTATTGATGAACCTGTGGACAACAAAATTGAAAATATACCATTTGTAATTACTCAAAAAATACTTGGAAGATTTGTAAATCTTAAAAAACATGTGCAGGTCTCATATGCTGAAAATTCATTTACCTTTTCAACATCGGTAGTGGACAACCATAGTCAAAAAAATGAACCTTGACCTAAGTTTCAAACCTTCTACAAAAATAGACTCAAAATGAATCACAGGCTTTGAATGTAAAACTAGGGCACCTGGGTAGCTCAGTTGGTTAAGCCACTGCCTTCAGCTTAGGTCGTGATGCCAGAGTTCTGGGATCAAGTCCTACATCAGGCTCCAGGTCCCCGGGGAGTCTGCTTCTCCCTCTGACGTTCTCCTCTCTCATGCTCTCTGTCTTTGTCTTTCTCTCAAATAAATAAATCTTTTTAAAAAACTATAAAAATATAAAATATTTGCCAAAAAATTTATTTATACACACACACACACACACACACACACACACGTGTCTGTGTGTGTGTGTGTGTGTGTGTATATA
>NW_022631052.1:3940812-4007236 GCF_010015895.1 Lontra canadensis
TGGAAATCTTTGATCTAGGATTGAGTTAAGACTTGTTAGACTATAAAACTATAAAACCTTTGCCAAAAATGTTTTGTATGTATATGAATATATATATATGTATATATATGACAATCTTCATGGTATAGGACTGAGTTAAGACTTCTTAGGCCTGAAAACGAAGAGGAAAAGTTGACAAATTGATTATCAAAATTAAAAACTTGTACTCTGCAAAAACGCTGTTTGAAAAGATGAAAAGTTGAAGTGGGAGAGAGTATTGTAAATCCTGTATCTGGGGGCGCCTGGGTGGCTTAGCAGTTATACGTCTGCCTTCGGCTCAGGTCATGATCTCAGGGTCCTGGGATCAAGCCCCACATCCAGCTCCCTGCTCCGTGGGGAGTTTGCTTTTCCCTCTCCCTCTGCCTGCTGCTCCCCCTGCTTGTGCTTGCTTTCTCTCTCTCTCTCTCAAATAAATAAATAAAAAATAAATAAAATTTTTTTTTTTTTTTTAAAGATTTTATTTGACAGAGAGCTCACAAATAGGCAGAGAGGCAGGCAGAGAGAGAGGGAGAAGCAGGCTCCCCACCAAGCAGAGAGCCCAATGCAGAGCTCGATCCCAGGACCCTGAGATTATGACCTGAGCGGAAGCAGAGGCCCAACCCACTGAGCCACCCAGGTGCCCCAATAAATAAAATCTTAAAAAAAAAAATTAAAAATAAAAAAATAAATAAGTTATTCTTTAAAAAAAACAAAAAATCTGTATCTGACGAAGAGCTAGTATCCAAAATATATAAAGGTTTCTCAAAGCTCTGTCATAAAAACCTAAACAGTCCAGTTAGAAAATGGCCAAAAGACATGAAGAGACAAGTATTTATGGCAAATACACATACTAAAAGATGTTTGATATTATTGGCCCATTAGGGAAATGCAAATTAAAATTTTCAGTTATTACTACGTACCTGTCAAGGTGGAGGAAATAAAAAAATGTGGCAATAGCAAATGCTAGAGGAGGCGTGGTGAAACAATTATGTGTTGCTGGTGGGGTTGTAAAATGGTATGGCTGCTATAGAAAACGGGCAGTTTCTTAAAAAATCTAAACCATAAGTGACTCTTAATCTCAGGAAACAAACTGAGGGTCGCTGGTGGGGTGTGTGGGGGATAGGGATGGGGTGGCTGGGTGATGGACATTGGGGAGGGTATGTGCTATGGTGAGTGCTGTGAAGTGTGTAAGCCTGACAATTCACAGACCTGTACCCCTGGGGCTAATAATACATGATAGTTTAATTAAAAAAAAAAATCTAAGCTTGAAACTACCATGCAACCCAGCAACTACACTCCTGATTTTGAAAATATATATTCACACAGAAACCTGTACATCAGTGTTTGTAGCATCTTTATTAATAAAAGTCCTAGTTTGGCAACAACCCAGATGTCCTTTAACATATGAAAAGTTAAAACTGTACTATGTCCGTATAATGTAATACCTACTGGTTAATAAAAAAGACACATAACAGCCTGGATGAAGCTTAGAGAACTATAGTGAGTGAAAAATGAATCCCCAAATTATATACTGTGTGATTCCTTTTATACAACATTCTTGAAATGACTTAATTATAGGCATTGAGAACAGATTAGTAGTTGCCAGGAATTTACTCGGGGAGGAGGTGAGGAAAGTTAATATGGCTCTTCAAAGGGGAACATGAGGGATCTTTGTAATGATGGAGATGTTCTCTATCCTGTGCGATACAAGACATTATTGTGTATCAATATCAATATCTGGTTGTGAAACTGTGCTATAGTTTTGCAAGCAGTTAGCACTGGGGGGCCCTGGATAAAGGGTTTGGGAGAAATTTTAGTGTTGCTTCTTACAACTGCATGTGAATACACAATTATCTCGAAATAAAATGCTTATATTATATATTACATATAATATATATTATATTATATAATTATATATTAATTATTAATGCTTAATTAAAAATATAAGTCACTTATTTTTCCTTTCACTAGGTAAGGAAAAATAATTATGTTTTATTTTACTTAGCTTCTTGGCATCCATATCGTTTGCTGGCTGTATAAAATGTGAACTCCGATCAATAACTATTTCCATGACTGTTCCCATCCTTTTAGAGTTGTTGAAAATTGAGGATCTTTGAACAACATAATCTTTAATCTGGTCATAGGCTTTTTTCCCTTTACTTTTTTGCTTAAAAACTCAAGCTACTAAAAAAACATGGTTTTACAAATGCGAAATTGATCTTCTTGGTCATAATATAATTACATTCTTCATGTTTAGAATTTCTTTTTAAGATTACCAATAGCAGCTGTAATATGATAATGATCTTATAATTTGTTGATTATATTACATAAAATGTAATACTGGTGAAGAGTTAGTAATGTTACACAGATTACTGTAGTCCTGAAAAAAACAGGAAAAAATCCAGTGAATGAGAAAAGTGACACTATTGTTGGCATTCTAAAATTCTGCAGGGATTTACATTGTAGCTAAAATCAGCCTGATCTTGCTGTGTTCAAGAGGCTTTTCATTGATTTCTCTTAAGAGGAAAAGCCTTTTTTAACTTAAAAAAGAAAAAGAAAAAAGGCAGTACTCTCCAGGCCCTGTGGATTATTAAGATCTTTTAGCAGGCACTTGCTCTTTCTCTGGGAAATTGGCTGTTAAAGTCAGAAGGCACTCTTAATAGTTTACATGGTGTTTGATTAAATGGAACAGTTGGGTCAGTACAGATTCTAGATTTAATGGAGGAGATATTCACCTCTGTACGTCCCTTATGATTAGCATTGTTAGTTTTTTTTTCTGTATTTTAGAAATAAAATTTTAGCATATACTTTTTTTTTTTTTTAATAAGTTAGTGAATACCTAATAGGTTGAATTCTTTTTTTGGAAAGACTTGAGAGCATATCATTAAAATATAACTTAGAAATAAAACAGTGATGTGTCTGTCTAGCATTGTGGGATAGTTAATAGTTCTGAGGAGATAAAACCATGATACTGAAAGACATGACAGTGATAGCTGACACTGGAGCATTATTTATGTGTTGTGCATTGGTCAAAGCACTTTTTCTGTATTAAATCATTTTAACATACTATTACTGTGAGGTACAGACTGTACTATGGTTTCCTCTTTATTGATGGGAAAATCGAGGCCTGGAGAAGTTAATAATCTCCCAAAGGACACGTAAGTGGTAGAGAAGGGCATCTGGCTCCAGGGTCTGTGATTTTAACCAATACTTTATATTGACTTCTGCAGGGAAATAAGAGCACATATAATAAAACATGAAATGTGATTTCATAGGGAATAGGAGGCTAAAATATGTGGGCTGGAGTCATTAAGTCAGTTTGCTTGGAGAAAACAAAAAGTAGGACGAGTGTGGGTAGGAAGGTGATAGCAGTCTGAGCACACAACATTGGATATTAATAAACGTGCTGTATATGGCATCACAGTAACAGTTGGAAGCTGGAAGTTTGTTTGGGAGAGCAGTAGAAAAGATGGGTTCAATTAGAGTAAGAATTTTGAATTGCCAAGTGTGGACATGGGAACACATTTTCTAGGCTGCTGTTGAACAGAGGTCTATCATAGATGCACTGAATGTGGACTCTTAAAACTAGAATCTTCAGTGAAGGTTATCACTCTGTCTTTGCTCTTTCAGCTGCCCGCCCTTACTGTAAGTTTTGTGTTTTAGTTTTGCTACTGATAATCCAGAGGCAGGGTAGAATAGTGAGAGAGAAGCAGTAAGCCAGTATCACAAAGCTTGGACTCTAGTACCAGCTTTTCTGAGTTCTTACTATAATGAATGATCTTGTAGTCAGTTATTTAGTCATTTGAAATTTGATTTCCTTAGCTTTATAATGGGCTTGGTATCACATGCCTAACTCAGGATTTCTGTGACAGTTGAGTAAGATATTTTAAGACTTTTACTGGGTCCATAGAAGTTATTCCTGAAAAAAATAATTTACTTTGCAATAAAAGCCACGTTAAACAGGAATGAAAATGCGGATATAGAATTGAAGCTTCCTTTTCCCCCATGGCATGAATAGGAAGACTCTTTAAACCTGGTACCTAATCTCTTCTGGTTTGGGATTTTGTGGGTTACTGCTTTTTTGGTTTAGTAGGTGTGATCTGGTCACAGGACACTCAGTCAAGTAGGGAAGAAATGACATATTAAGATACGTAACTAAGAATAACATTATATACAAAATGAGGTTTTGTGAAATAGTTATAGCTATGCTATTATAATTCAGAAGAGAGATTATTACTGCTTGGGAGAAATTGGAATACTTTGTGGAGGAGATAGTATTTGAAAATGATAACCTTTGAAAGAAGAGTATGATGAGATGCTGAAATGAGATTTTATTTCGGGAGAAGGGAATACAGTGAATAAAGGAATGGAGAAAGGCAAGCGTGTGACCAGCAAAATTGGTGTTTTTGTAATAAGTGGGCAGGACCAGGGAATAGGTAATAGATCAAAGAGGATGGGTGGGGCCAGATGACCAAGGGCCTTGAGTGGTATGCTAAGGAATTTTGGAGTCTGCATGTTATTAAATGTCATAATCAGCAATCCTGTTGATTTTTCATAAGGTATTCTCTAAGAACAATTTTAGGCTTGCAGAGATCTTTGAAACAGCCTTGTAAGATTCGTGTTGTAAGATTGAGGAAGAACTTGTGTTACAGCGATCAAATACGTCCTGTTATATTCATATTCTAATTGGTTATATAGGTTTCTTGTATTTTTAAAAATAAGGAAGTTGTTGCCTTTATTGGTTCTTTTTGGTTATCCAGTAATAATTGCTTTCTACTGACTACTTTGTAGGGAAGTAAGCATTTAGTAGTTTTTCATAGATTGATTAAATTGAATCCCAGTTTTCACCAGTTACAAATTTTTGCCAAATGAGATACTTCGGGAATAAAGATCTTTATTTGTTAAAATTTCTTGGTGTACATTTTTTAATAAAGTTTTTGTGAGTTGCCACTTGTTGATACGAAACAAGTCTTCTGGATGTGCTTGTTGGCTTTTCTTAGGCCTTTTATGATTCATTAATATTGGAGTCAGTTCTGTGATGATAATCCTAATTGATTTCTTTTGAAACTCAACACTGTATCTTTGTGAGAAATCCTACCACCATGCACAATACTACTTTTAACTGGTCTGGGTCATAAATATTTGGTAGTGATTGTCAAATAAGCCTTACACAGTATTGAAACTTTAATAGGAATGACTTTTAGTTCTCTTGTAAAACTGAGAATGCCAATTCAAGTGATAAATAGTTGATGGTTTTTAGATATGTGATTTAAATCAAAATAATGGCTTTTATTGATTGTGTGTGTGTGTGTGTGTGTGTGTGAATATCTGACATTAGAAAAGTAGTTCAAGGGCGCCTCGGTGGCTCAGCGGGTTGAACCTCTGCCTTGGGCTCAGGTCATGATCTCAGGGTCCTTGGATCGAGCCCTGCATTGGGCTCTCTGCTCAGCAGGGAGCCTGTTTCCCCCTCTCTGTCTGCCTGCCCCTCTGCCTACTTGTAATCTCTCTCTCTCTGTTAAATAAAATAAAATCTTAAAAAAAAAATAGTAGTTCAAACCTGTAGCTTAGATAGAGGTCTTACAATTGACATCTCCGGAAATTGTTCAGATTTCAAGTTGGATAAATGATTTACTGTTACTTTTACTGACATCTTGAATGTTTGCCACAGAATTTTTTTCTTAAGCTGCACTTCTTTGAAGGCTAAAGTTTTATTATTTTTATTGCTTCCTGGAAAACCTCATTTTAATGACAGATTTGATTCAGAGTGAGACATTGGCTAGTTGCCACTTAGCTGAAAACATCCCTCTCTTCTTTGTTACACAAACTTCACATTTCCTGAACGTATACAGTTTCCATTTAGTGCACTTTTAAAAACTCTATTTTCCATACCATCCATGTTTTATAGCTGCTAATTTGCTTCTGTTAATTTTCATTATTTAATATTGAAATCTAATCTCATCCATCACATTTACTGCAGATTGATTGTAATTATCCTAGAAGTTTAAGGTTTAACTCTAAAGATTGTGGCAACCTTACCAGAGGGCATCTTACTTACTTTGGCCTTCTTCAGTGTGCTCTCTGTAGCTAATGAAGAGTACATTTGCTGAAACCCCATGTTTGTTTAATCGGTTCTTTGGACACAGGACTGAAGCAGTGGCACAGTGAGGTAAGATTGTAGGTGGTAATCCTTCTTAAATGAGGCTTAAGGGGAGTTGGCATGGTGGCTTCTAAACCATATTTGGAGTTTTGCTGGCTTCTACTCAGTGTAATGTTACAGATCTTGGAATTTTGTCTTAACCCAGTTATCTCAAAGACGGTTCTCTCAAATACTTGTCAAGGAAGCTTTTATCTATCTATCTATTTATTTATTTTAGATTCATCTTCTTTACACAGACATGTGCCCATGTACACAACACACACACACACACATGCATTCTTTTTTCTACACAAGGAGAATTTATAACTCACTTAGGAAAAGAATCTGATGTTGATATTTTTCCCTTCCCTTTTCCTTACACTAAAAAAGTAGTGCTGTTTAATTTCCTTGTATCCTATGAATTTTTAAACGGAAATAAAGTAAACTTTGAGAAATTGTGAGTGCACTGGAATATTTGTCTTATAGTTGAAAAATGACATTTCACATTAATGGGTGTTTGGTTGTATTACAAAATTGACTTAAGGGTTTCAGTACCAAAGTACATGTTTATTTATAAACACTAGGAATTGAAAGTTTTAGAATTCATATTGTGGTGTTCAGAAATTAGGAATTTGGTATTTTAAATCAGATGTTCTTGATTATACTTAGTCATTTATTTGGTATGCTTTGTAACGCTGTTTCATACATTAACTTGGTTTTACAGGTTGATTTAGAAATTTGTATTTTAGTATTTTTTTAGTGTGTGTGTGCACATGTGTGTGTGCACGTGCGCGCACACCCCCCCCACCAAGTGGGGAGGGGAGGGGCAGAGGGAGAAGAGAGAGAATCTTAAGCAACCTGCACACGTAGTGTGGAGCCTGATGTGGAGCTTGATCTTATGACCCTGAGATCATCACCTGAGCTGAAATCAAGAGTTGGACACTTAACCAACTGAGCCACACAGTTGGTTGTAGCCATCCTACATTTAAAATGTAGTCTACCAGTCTTACAATTAAGTAACATTGAACTGAAGAAGTTGCTTATTCCTGCTTTTTTTTTTTCCTTAAAGATTTTATTAGAGCTAGCAAGCATGAGAGGGGAGGGGCAGAGGGAGACTGAGAGGTAGATTCCCCACTAAGGAGGGAACCCAGCATGGGACTTGATCCCAGGACCTGGGATCATGACCTGAGCTGAATTAACGGATTGAGATACCTAGGCACCCCTGCTTATGGGTGGTTTCATTTAAAAACTCTATTATAATACTTATTTGCCCATTGCACGGTTTGTCTGAATCTCAGAATTTTTGACATAGTTATAATCTGCAGAACTTTTAAACCACTGTGAATTTATTTCCCAATATTTACACCCAATGAAATAGATATTATACACTATTGTCATTTGTGTCTACTGTTAACTCTCAAATCCTCTGATCTTTTTATTTAAAGATTTTTTTTTTTTAATTCATTTGAGAGAGAGAGAGAGAGCACAAGCAGGGGGAGAGGCTCAGGGAGAGAGAGAAGCAGACTCCCTGCTGAGCTGGGAGCCCGACATGGGTCTTGATTCCAGGACCTGGAGATTATGACCTGAGCCAAAGGCGGATGCTTAACCATCTGAGCCACCCAGGTGCTCCTCAAATCCTCTGATCTTTTTTTAAAAGGTGGTTGTAATATATTTAAATACACTTTTTTTCCAACAAACATTTGGGCATAATTTTTCAAATAAGTAAACTACGGGAAATGCATGCAGTAATTCATTCATTTCTTTCTTTGAAGACCATTCATCGCCTGCGTGCTATGTGCCATGCAGTATATTTACTAAAACACAATCTTTAACCTCAGGGAGGTTAAAATCTCAAGAGGGGAGATAAACATGCATATCTCTGTAGAACTTGAAGTGCAGTATTTTAGGGTTATCAGAGTGCTCTGAAAATGCAGAAACTTTGGGGTAGGATGGGGTATGTGGGAAACTTCATAAAAAAAGCGATCCTTCAATAATGACCCAGATTGTTGGGTGGGATGAGTAAACGTGACGTTAGTTGGAGTCCATTGATTCTATATTACATATTGGTTTCGTGGATCTCTAAGTTTATGAGAAGGTACCTGTTTCTCTACTTTCCCCTTCTGCTTTTTAAAAAACTTGTTTTATATGTTGGGCTTGATACAGTAGAGAATTTGAAATGGATAGTGTCAGAGAGGATGAGTAGAATTTGCTGGAGGAGTGTTCTTCAGTAAGCTATAGGAGATAGGAAAAAGTATAGAACTGAGGGTTTGGCTTTAGATAAGAGCAAGGACATGTCATGTAGAGTAATGGGAGAGAAGGCAGAGAGGTAGTAGATGTGGAATGTGGAATTTCTCTTTCTGAGTGTCATTGAAAAAGGAAGCAAGGTCATCACTTGAAAGCTAAGATAGAGGAAGAGATGTCAGAGGTTTCTGGAAGGTATAGAAGAAAAGGGTTAGTTCTTCTAGGAGAGTAGGAAAGTGAAGGGCCCAGGGCTATGTGATTTAATTATCTACACAGTGCCAAGAACCCACTTAAGTTGTGGTTTTGAGTTTAAACAAAGACCAGTTTGTGTGGGGTTGGGTGTTTTGTAGTGTGTGTATATATGTGTGTGTGTGTATACATATATACACACTACAAAATATGTGTGTATACACATATACATATATGTGACCGCACATATATGTATGTATACACATACGCGCACACATATATGTATACACACACGTGTGTGTGTGTGTGTGTGTGTGTGTGTGTATCTGTGTATGTATAGTGCATTTAACTGCATAGGTTCAGGCCCGGATTATCAGGTGGGGAGCTGAAAATTAACAAGGGTTTTGTCGGAGTATACAAGGAAATGAGGTGCAAGGGAGATGAAAGTTTGTGCAAAGGAGTTATTGCAGTAAGCGGCCATGGGGATTAAACTGAAAGAAGGCATGGGAATGAGGGATAGTGAGAGGTGGTGAGACCTGTGGATTATAAACTCTGTGAGTTTCTTACTTCCCAGAAGTTCATAGGGCTATAGCAATTCGAAGTACAATTTTAGGTCCTAGCATTAGTAGTAGAAGTATGTTTAAACATGCACACACCCCGGCCCCCAACCCAAGTCTGTTTTGAGTTGGGTTTTTTTTTTTTTTTTTTGGTGTTCCCATAAAAAACCCCCCCAAAAACCATAATCTGTAGAAATGTAATCTTTCCCCCATTTCTTTCTATCTCACAAACCTTAGTTAACTTAAAACTTTGATTTAAAGAAGCAGTTGTTTTACAGTGTAATTTGCGGTGACAAATGTTTTTGTATCCTTATTGTCTAAGTTGCCAGTGTCAGTTTCCAGTTGGATGATGTACAAAGGAAATTTTGGTTTAACTGTTATAATGCATATTATTAAACAGAAGACCAAATGCTTGAATGAGAAATTGTTTTAAAGTTAAATTGTAACTTTTTTTTTTAAAAAAAAGGAAGAATGTTTATCAATGATGTATTCAGATAAAATTTCAAGGTGAATGTTTCTATTTAAGAAAGAACTAGGGGCTTCTGGCTGGCTCAGTCGGTAGACATGGGGGTTTGTAAGCTCAAGCCCCATGTTGGGTGTAGAGAATACTTAGTTTTTATTAAAATTAAAAAAAAAAACCCTTCAGGTTCTTTAGATTATACTTCCACATATAAATAATAGGATTATACAGTAAGGTGGAACTATTACAGCCTTGATTAGCCCTTTAGATTTGTTTAGTTTAGATATCTTAAAATAGGTATTACTTTAGATCAAATTCTCTTGGATACACTTAATTAAGAGTCTACCTTTTATTACACACAAATTGATGTAACAGCCAGTTGTGAGAGTTGGTAGACCTGTATCCTGTATTAGTTGGTAGGAGGTAGGCTCTAGTTTGTCCTCTGGGGACATGCTTTAGATGGGAGCATGGGTAATTCATCTGTGCCAGCGTTTCTCCATCTTAGCACTGTTGACATTTTAGGCTGGTAATCTTTTGTTTGGGGTACTTTCCTGTGCCCTGTAGGAAGTTCAGCAGCATCTCTGGCCTTGATCCACTAGATGCTAGTAGTACACTCAGTATCTCTCCCCTCAGTCTCCATAAAAGTGTCTCCGGAATTTGCCAGCTGCCCCTTAGAGGTGGAAATTGCTCCAGGTTGAATGCCAATGATTTATGGTAATAGAGTAGAGATAAAGTTTCTGGTATTTGGGTAGATGTGGAATTGGGAGTCTGTGGAGGATATTTTTGGTTACTTAGTGAAGTTGAAAGTGCGGTCATGAGAGAGAGAGGAAGCAGCGGGCAGGTGCATATTTCTTTAGCTTTGCCTTTGCTCTGTGGTAGTTGATACTGAAAGCACTGGCATTTTAGAAATTTATGTTGGTTGGTCAAGAGACAGTTCCTGGCCCAGGAGCACGTCAGTGTGACATGGTCAGTTCTAATCTTTATAGACTTATTCAGCAAATAAAATCTTTCTCTTTATGGTCCGTGGTCTTACTAAAAAAAGTAAGTTCATTTTTTTTTTTTTTTAAAGATTTATTCATTTGACAGAGAACAAGAGAGCACAAGCCCGGGGAGGGGCAGAGGGAGAGGGAGAAGCAGGCTTTCCGCTAAGCAGGGAGCCTGTTTCCGGTCTTGATCCCAGGACCATGGGATCATGACCTGAGCCGAAGGCAGAAATCCAACCCACTGAGCCACCCAGGTGCCCCAAGTTCATTCTTTTTGACTTGACTTCAGACACAACTAACCATTTGTTTTCTCCAGAAAATATTTTCATTCTTGCCATCTATTAAGCCTCATTTTCTTGGCTTTCTGTGTTCTCCTCTTACTTGAGCTCCATTGCACAGATAGCCAATAATAGTAGTAGTCTTCTGTTGTAAATGGCATTTGAATGGACAGTATGGCCAAGCCACAGAGACTGGGGTGAAATCCTTTGGATTACTTCTGTTATTAGCTAACTACAACAAAATGGAATGGGAAAAAGCCACAAAGTAAGTTTCTTGGATTGTAGAGCTGCTCAAATAAAGGACATTGACAGTTAAGAGATGTGTCAAGCATCTTGCACTTTCTGATATGTCATTGGGATCTCAGGCAGTTGCTTGAACTTCTAATAGATATGACCATAGACTCAGGTTTAGCTGGGTAAACAGTTGCTGATTATCTAATGAAGGACTTCCTCTTGGAGAATGACCATTAAAATCTATGGTTTTACTTCCAAGATTTTGTTCCAGGCTCTTTGGTGTTGCCTTCCTTTTCTTCCACTCTAATTTCCTATTGCATTTTAAAATAGATGTATGAATGTCCCCGTTACCTGCCACTGCTCTTTGACCTTGAGAAACCTTCCCATTTATCCTTAATCCCTATACATAACATTATTTTTTGTCTTTGTCCTCAAGTCCTCTGATTTTAAATATAGGCAGAATCAGTTTTATAGTAAAATTCTGTATTGTAATATGAGTTGGGAAAAAAGGAGATAATCTCTAGTACTTCTTGACATCAAAATACTCTTTTTCAAAAATTGTGTAGACATGTACATATAGGTAAATTGGAGATTTTTAAGTCTTTTGTTGGAAAAACTTCTAAAAGTTGACTGGACTTAAGAAGCATAGCCATAGTTGCTCATTACCTTTCCAGTTGTGTTCTGCATTATTAGTATGTCCCCTTTACTGTTATTTTATACAAACAATATGTGTTTGTATTTTCAAAATGTAGCTTCTGTGGAGGAAAAAAGAATTACACTTTTCAAAATGATTGGTGCCGAACATTAATTCACAAAGTTCATTCTGATACAGATTGATTTGCCAACAGGGAGCAAAACTGTAAAGTCTTGGTAAGTTCTTTATATTCAGAGACCACTTAACAAAAAGATGAGTTAGATTCATTTTTCATTTCAAACTGCCTTCCAAATAAAATATTTTAGAAGTGAATATTGGGTTCGATTCTGCATAAAAAGTTTGGAATTCCTCGTGTGTACTGGGTAAAGGTTGATAATACACTGTTCTTTGTCCAGAGGTTAGTAGGAAGAAAATAAGGAAGGCCATGTTCTTAACTATGAGGTAAAGACAGTTTAAGTGGTTTGGAAGGGTGGTATAAATGTGTTTATTTTGTTTTTAAGTTAAAGTGTTTATTTCGCTATTAATAAAGATATATTCATGTTCTTCTGTTTGTATATTGGGTACTTCTAACATGAAATGGGAAATTGATGTTTTTCCTTTGAAATGACTGCTTTTATAGTTATGTAATTGAACTTAGCTCTAAATTTTACTCTGATTTTCAGAATTATCTAGTATATTGCTTTGTAGCTCAACGTCAAAGAACAATTTGCTCTGCAAGTAAGTCTTTAGGACTCTAGTTCTTCATAACTGTGCAGAAATTGGAATCATTTGTCAGATTGTATAAATTTAGGTTTCTGCAAATATTTTAATACAAAATGATCTGTTATCATAAGTTTTGGTTGAGAACCAAAGAGTACTATCGCAGTTAACCATCATAAACATAACACAAATATGTGGAACTGACTCTGAAAATTCTCTGACCCCTATTAAGAATTCTGTCTTGGGAATTCCAACAAAGGAATTACTTTTATAAAACTTAAGTTGGTGTTAGTAAATACTTTTCTGACACTGACTTTCTTCTAAATATGATAATGAACTTTTACTATATTTTTTCATATGACACATTTTTTCTTCTTGTGTTTTTATTTATTTTTAAGATTTTTAAATTTATTTTATTTGACAGACAGGGATCACAAGTGGGCAGAGAGGCAGGCAGAGAGAGAGCAGGAAGCAGGTTCCCCGCCAAGCAGAGAGCCTGACGTGGGGCTCGATCCCAGGACTCTGGGATCACGACCCGAGCTGAAGGCAGAGGCTTTAACCCACTGAGCCACCCAGGCGCCCCTTCTTGTGTGTTTTTGGTAACAATATTAGTCATGCAGGGAGATGGTCAGTAATGAAAAGGACCTATTAAATATAGTTAAGAATAGTGAGGTTGGGTACCAAGTTAATAATATCAATATAGAAGGCAATTTTAAAATTACGCTAATTATATTACTTGAGAAATTTTCATGTGAGATATGGAGATTTCAGGCAAAGTGTTGTTTTTAAGTATTTATGCACAGAGGGAACAGGAATTACATTGGGAAAACAGATGAGTGACTATAAAAATGGGTGTAAATTATGTAAGAATTTGTCTTTCACCTGAGAATTGATTTTTATCTCACACTGACTGAGACTGGATGTTTAAGGTTTGAAAGATTTTGATCGCTGTGATGATCTTGAGAACTGCTTTCTTTCCAAGCGGTTTTTAGATTTTTCGCGTTAGTATAGACCTAGGCAGAACTGATCTATAGTAACAGAAATCAGGATGGCAGATAAGCTTGTTGGGAGGTAATGCTTGGGCGGGGCCATGGTGGGGATGGGAGGTGAGGGTTCTGGAAAGTTAATTATATTCTGAGTTTTGGGTGGTGGTGGTGGTTTTGCGGGGGAGGGTGAGGTACTTGTTACACAGATGTGTTCACTTTGTGAAAATTAGTTGAGTCATACCCTTATCATACTTGCACTTTTCTGTGTGTTTTCTGATATTTACATAAAAATTTACTTTATTAAGAAAAGCGTAATAGGAGCTCATGTAACTGACCTACTCCAAAACTTAAGGGTTTGAGGAATGATGAGGCAGTGTGTCTTAGAAGGGTTTTTCTTGCACTCTAGGCCTTTGATTAAATTAATTCAAGAAATTTCCCTCTGTTTTCAATCCTTATAGATATTACAGCTTAAAACTACTGAGATAATTGATCCCCTCCCCTCCTCACCCCTTCCTGCCTTTAGAAGTCTTTTTTTTTTTTTTTAATTTATTTATTTGAGAGCCAGTGAGAGAGAAAGAGAGCTTGCGTGTGTGAGTACAGTGGTGGGGGTGACATAAGGGTGGGGGCTGAGGGAAGGGGCAGAGGGAGTGGGAGAAGCTGTAACCTGAGCCCAAGGCAGCTGCTTAACTGACTGAGCCACCCAGACGCCCCCTGCCTTTATTTATTTATTTATTTATTTATTTATTTTTAAGATTTTATTTATTTATTTGAGAGACAGAGATCACAAGTAGGCAGAGAGGCAGAGAGAGAGAGAGAGGAAGCAAGTTCCCCCCTGAGCAGACAGCCCAATGCAGGGCTCGATCCCAGGACCCTGAGATCATGACCTGAGCTAAAGGCAGAGCCTTAACCCACTGAGCCACCCAGGTGCCCTGCCCCCTGCCTCTAGAGTCTTAGTATTCTTTTTTATTTTCTGGCAGAGGCAGTAGTGTCTTCCTATGTGAAGATATTTCTGTATTTTCATATATACAGGTTTTCACTTTTTATCTCATGTGATAGACTTCCATATTCACTTTGAAAACTCTAGAAGTTAAATTTGTTATATTTTCAGATAGGTGATGGCAACTAATAACAACTGTTCCACAGAGACATCCTATAGAGATAAACATAATAAATGAGACCTGGATTGGAGAAACTAGTTCAGTCTGTATGGTATCTGTCTCTTAGCAGCAAAACTGCAGAGTCAAATACAGTTTGGCCCTTAGGTTGCTTTGAGTCAAACCTTTTCTCTTTTCTCCTAGTGAAGAAATAACCCATTTATAGAAAATGTAGGACCTCATTAGCTCTAACTCTAGCTTCACATCTAGAAGAGGAGCAGCTTTAATTATTTAAATGAATTCAGTGTTTCCCTACTGATTCCTCCTCCCAGAGTTCGTCTTAGAGTTATTGTTTACTTTTGGTCAATTGTAAGAAATTTCTTTCATTTGTTCACCTTAACTAATCACAAGCCTTACATCCTAAATTATATGGTGGCTTTTTCTAATTTGTCTACTGTAGCTGCAACTTTTTCTGCTTTGCCACTGGGAAACCTTTATTTCCTTAGGTTATTTATTGTATTTTCTATTTATACTGTGTAGTACTTCTGTTACCTTTGCCTGCATATGTATTTGCAGTATTCCCAAATTTCATGTAAATGGTTGCACTAGGCTCTCCTCGCCTGGCCATTCTTCCTTTCTCACATATAATGTAGTGAGAGAATGTCCACTCAATTGACTGCTTTTCCTTTTGATGCCTGTAATTAAGGCAAGTTAAGTGGTATTGAATTGTTTAATTTTATTTATTTGGTAAGATGGAAATGAAAACAGAATTGTGTGAGTGATATTTCGTTTGTCATTCGTTAGGCCAGTATTTAGAAGTATTTACCAATTTCACATTTCTCTATTTTGATACTTAACAAAAGCATACTCTCTAAGGCAATTGAGGAAAGGAAATATAGTATGTTAAATATCCTAGATTTAATTTCCTTCTTTCCTTGCAAGCATGGTAAGGTAACAAGTTGTGAAACAGAAATGGATTATTTTTCATTATAGGACATGAATTTATTATGCCATATTTTAAAATACCCATGTTAATATCCTGCATCCTCCTATGTCAGAATAGAACTGTCATTTTCCTTTGCCTTTGTCTCTGTATCATCGTGATGTAGTTTCTTGGTTTTGTTGGTTGCTCAGTTAGTAGTGATTTTATTGCTATATGTGGTAATTATATTTGCAGTGTACCTATATTTAGTGCTATATCTGGCCATGTTGTATTTAGCCATTAAAGTTTTAATTTTAAGGCCTTACTGTCATTTTTAAAAAAAGATTTATTTGTTTTATTTGAGGGGGTGCAGAAGGAGAGAGAATCTCAAGCAGACTCTGAACTCAGTGTGGAGCCCAATGTGGGACTTGATCTCATGACCCTGAGATCACAACTTGAGCTGAAACCAAGAGTCAGATGTTCAACTGACTGCACCACTAGGCCTTACAATCATTTTAGAAAAACATGAGAATGAAAGTTTTTGATTGAAAATAATTCACCCTTCATTCGGTACTTCTTTTTTTCTCATGGGTAGTAGTTTTTTTAGGCTGAGGATCACTAGTTTGGCCAACTTTTTTTGAGTGCTTCTAGTGTGCCTTGTACCTACATCTAAAGATGAAAAGACAAATTTACTGATCTCAATTATATCACCATCTGTAATATTCTCTCTGAAAGTATTAGCTCCTGGACTGATAGTGATAGCTTTTGTCTGCGGTGGGAACTCAGAATAATACTTGGTTTTTGCCTAAATGGGTTGGAAGGAAGCATAATGCTATAATATGGGAATGCTTACTCCTTGAAAGCCACTGTGACTGGAAAGATGGAAACGAATGTGTATTGAGAGCTTTACTCTGTGCCAGACAGTTTATGAGGCATGTTTATATATGTTATCTTAGTTACTATTCTATACAGTGATGTTATAACACGTGCAGTTTTCTGAGTTTACTGAGGTGCTGATAAATGGGCAGATTCATGCTCACACAAATGCAGAGTGAAGGCTCAGGGTCACTCAGTTTTAAGGTGTTGAAGCCAGGGCTCTAGGATTTTTGACTCCATATCTTTTTAGTATGCTTTGTTGCCTTGGGTGGATGCTTAGCATTCCAGATAAAGTAACTAGAAAGGAGTAAAAAGAGGTCTAGATTTTATGAAATGTACTTTCATTTTCTGTGGCCATTTACAGAAGACAGGATGCTTCTCCTTTCTAGAGAGTGAAAACTGCAAGATGTTGTTTCAGCTGTATTTAATAGTCTAGGATGTATGGTGAAAAGGATCTCTGGCAGTGGCATCATGAGTGGCCTGGAATAATGCAATAGCATTTTGCTGTGGCCTTTGTCAGTGAGAGTGAGGGGAGGGAATCACATGTTTCTGTCATCTGATAGAATTTTTCACATCTGGAAACGTGATTCTTTTAAAAAGGAACACTTTGGTCATTTTTTAGAGTCATCTACTCGAAATGAGCAGTTACATAGAATTTTAACTTTTGCGAAATTTAGGGGTATGTGTTAGGTAGGATTTCTATATCCTAGTGGGTCTTGATTGAATTTTTTATGTGGCCCAAAAAGAAGGTCCACGGTTTTATGTAACGGGGCTCTGCCTGTGGTTTGGTCTTATTTTAACACTTGTTGATTTAGAACTAACAACAAAAGTCTTCGGTGGTGAAAAAGAAGTCATGATTATAAAGACTGCATAAAGCTGATTTTTTTTTTCTTTTAAAGAAAGCTGAGAGAGACAGTCAATATTTATACGGTAGAACCAAGTTTCTAAAAGATACCTTTTTGGTACGTGTATTTTATCAACAGGGTAAAATGTAATGGGGATGAATGTGAAGTCCTTTACTGAGGTTTTTAAAAAACAGATTGTCAGGTATAGATGGAGGAGATGGAGCTTGACACAACTGTGAATGAGAAAGAGCTGGGTATTTGGTATGTGACTAAAAAAGTTAAGATGATAGCTAGGCTGTCTTTATGGAAATACTGTGTAGTTTACCGGTTTTACTGCTGTGTCTTCATCTGAGGTGTCTGGGGTTATATGCTCATTTTAGAAAGCTTCATTTTAAGAAGGACTTTAAATACTGGAGCCATGACAGAAAGGGTGGTTGGGATGGGGCTCCATCTGGGGACCAAATGCTTGCTCAACAAACCTCAGGCCATCCGTTTTCAAAGAATTAGTCTATAGCCCCCAGGGGTGAGAGGGGGTCCTTTAGGTTCTTTCAGTGAGTAGAAACAATTTTAATGAGGTGCCGGCAGTTTTACCCACCATTGCTTCTGCACTACCAGTGTGAATGCACAACACAGTGCAAAAAGGCAAATAATGTATTAATATTACAAAATCATGTTTAAGAGAGAGTGAGTATACACGTGCAGTGGGGAGGGGCAAAGGAAGAGGGAGAGGCAGTCTTAAGTAGACTCTGTGCTGAGTGTGGAACCCCATGTGGGTTCAGTCTCAGTACCCTGAGATCATGACTCTGTGATCACACCTGAGCTGAAACCAAGAGTCGGTTGCTTAATGGACTGTACCACCCAGGCATCCCTTGAGGACTCATTTAGTCTAGCTTGTACCTTGTCATTGGCTTTCATTTCAGAGGGTCCCCCCCCCCACCCTCCTCCACTCCTCTTCTTCCCTGCCTTGTCTCTAACACCTGGTGGGTTTCCATTTTGGGTTATGGTATTTAAACAAGTACTTTATAGTATCTATGTTATATACCTCTGGCACTTGTCTTTTCCTCCTTCATGTAAGAAACATTGATGGACTTGTTTAAACAGAAGATTGTCTTTTCAAGGTTGTTGAAGAAGAAAATTCTTATTTTAGTTTGCTTCTTGCCTTGAATCACCCTTTAGTTCCAACTGAGATCAGGAGAATTTATAAAACAGGACCACTTCCAAGAAGTCTCTTGCAGGATTAAATAGTTGTACATGTAGAGTTGGCTGGATTCTGTAGGTTTATGGGTTGTCCACATTTAAAACAGGTTCAGTTTTCTCACCCTTCTTCTGGATTGGAGGGCTAGTTTCTCATCACAAAGATTTATGCCATTCATTTGTGCACTGAGTCATAAAAATGTTTATGAAACACCAAGTACTACTCTAGGAGTTGAATAAAGAGGTGTGTTACTTCTGTTTAGTACTCTTATTTGTTCTCATAACTAATGTAATAAATCTTTGTAATATTTAGTATTTTATATTTAGGAATAATTCTCCATTTTGAACTTGAGGACTACATTCACATAGGGCTGTTTTGTCCTTCTGACAGGTAGTGAGCACAAGATTAGGTTGGCTTAAGAGGTTGTGGTGATAGACTTGGTGCAAATAGTTTACTGGTCTTGAAAAACTACATGTCGTGTGTTATAAGGTGTTAAAATGATTATGTGAGTTATGCCTTTTTAAAAAAAGCTAACATGTATTTTATCTTGACTATTTCAAATGTGGTGAAAATGTCTAAAAAATGTTATTCTTTTGGATAAACATCATTAAATAAACTTGTTTGTCAATTTGTATGGATTTTTATAAAATACAGCCCATCAATTCCAGACATGGAAAGCAGATTTATAGCTATTAGCATGATCAATACATGTCAAGAGGAAATGCTAGCCACAAAGCAATAATGAACAAGGAAGTCAAGAAAATAAAAACTAGGTGAGGAAAGGACACACTGGAATATCTACATGGCAGCAACACAGTCTTTAATAAGGTAGTCAGGTTTAAGTGGTTACCGTTTGATATTTTATATTTGGCTCTCTCCACAGTAAATTGTGTCCTAATGGAATACACAGAATGTGATGAATTGATCGCTTGACATCTTGAAGTGATCTCTACATAAAATAACTACATAGAAGCGATGGCCTTTCTTAAAGGACGAGACTTTTAGAAGTGTAAATATTATGGGGAAAAATTAAACCTCCAAATCTCTAAGTTGGCATAACTCTAACAAGGAAAAATGAATGTTGTACATTATTTGCTGGGCTGTTGATTGTGACATTTTTATAGTAAAGTATTACACCCTTAATAGGCTGGCTCTAATATACTTCCTGATTTTTTAAGATCAGTTGTTTAATTTGCCAGTATTTGAAGGCCCATTTTCATGTATAAAGAGCATATTAATCTTTTTTTTTTTTTTTTTTTGGCCAACAGTTTTATACCCTAGTATCTTTTTTATTCCAACAGTAAATTAAAATATATTCTTTTCTATATGCCATTTATTCTCTTCAGGGAGTTTCTTTATTGTTTGAGTTTTGTTTTCAATCCATTCTCCTATCCATTTTTTTATCTTTATGAACTCATTTTTAATCTTTTGTCTCTTTTTAGCAGTCTGTTTTTTAAAGTCTTAACTCTAGAATACACTATTATTTTTGTGATGTAAATTCATGGTGTCTTGTGTGAAGAATTTAGTCTTCATTCTCGAAGTCAGAGTATGAAAAATTTGATCCCTGAAGAGTACTTTTCACAAATTTCTAATTCAGTGAAAATAAATTGTTGTGGGATTGCAACTGAAAATGTGGCAATAAATTTTCCAATGAAAGATGCATATTGATTTCTTTAAATCCCCCCTTCACTCATTCATTCAGCAGATTTATTGATGCTCAGTTTGTGCTAGTCACTGTGCACAAGTACTGGGAAATACAGTGTTGAGTACAAACTTGGATTTAACACCTTTTTTATTTAGGCTGTGGGAAAGAGGGGAGTTGTTAATAAAATCACCTAAGTAAATGGAAAAAAAAAAAGGTATAGCAATTGCAGACTGTACAGTGCTTGCTATACAGATAATATGGGGCTTAATAAAAGGAAATCCGTGTTATCCAAGGAAGCGGTATTTGGACTGAGATGTGACAGTAAAGCATACTTGAAGGAAGTGAAGAGAGGAGTGACGGTATTATGTGAGAGACAAGATAGGAACTATTGGTGGCAGAAGGCTTAGTGTATTCCAGGCGTGAAGGAGACCAGTGTGGCTCTAGTGGAGAAAATGCCTGGGAATGTGGTATCAGGTGAAACAGATCTGAGTGTCATCTAGGGATAGATGAGGCATAGCCAAGCTGCCACTGGCTTTTCTGGCATGATAAGGTTTTGAGTCTTTATCTCAAGCACGAGGAGACTGAATCCATGTTACTTTTTTTTTTTTAAAGGATTTATTTTATTTATTTATTTGAGAGTGAGGGAGAGCAAGTGCACACAAACACGAGTGGAAGAGGGGCAGAGGGAGAGGGATAAGCAGACTCCCCACTGAGCAGGGAGCCTGATGCAGGGCTTGATCCAGGATCCCAAGATCATGACTTGAGACAAAGGCGGTTGCTTAAATAACTGAGCCACCCAGGCGCCCTTCACATTATGTATTTTAAGCAGGCATAGGGCTTGGGTGGCTGGGGATCGAGATGGGAACTGTGGCCCTGCCAGGCTTCAGTGTGCAAGGGGGGCAGAAGTGGATGTGGCCGAAGTGGGCATGGGCCTTCCGGTCATAAGGCTGTCATAGGAGCCCACAGAAGTGATGGTGTCCTTGTTATTGCTTTAAGCTTTCTCAGTCTTGCTCAGACATATCCTCAGAATGGCCTTCTATCCTTTCTTGAGGACACATTCTAGTATGTTTTCACTTGAGGAGTCTGGATGTCATTTATCCTAGAGTTTGCACAAAGCACCAGTGCAGAAGACTGCTGTGTTTCTTTGGATGATTAACATAGACCTCATAATCCAAAAGCAGGTAGTGAAGGCTAGTATTTTAAGCATGTATTATAATGTGCTTTTGGAAAACTGATTTAAAAAAGTGTCGTTATGTGAATATCAGCTGATCCTTAATTGGTTTAAGCTCCAGCTATACTTTTTGCTGGTCATTACTTCGGCAGTGAAAACTTCCTACATGAACAAATGACTAAAAAGTAAATGTAACTTGAAATATTTATTAGTGTAGAGAAGTATTTAAATTGTATATTAGCTGTAGCCTACATTTAAGTCCTCTCAAATTAATTCTTTACCTGGGCTTCTTGGTATTTCTTTGTAACTAGCAATACTCTTAAAAATGTAAATTATGGTGGACAACGTGATACTGGTTAGCAGTTACTTATCACCAATCCGTGGTCCTGTGTGTAATTTTCAGTGTATGTACACCGAAGCTGTAGCAGAAAACTGGTGCCCTCTTCTTTGGCAAATGTGACTAAGAGTGGGAAATAATGCCCGAAGCCTTTTGCTGAACAGCCATCTGTTTAAAGCGCCTGTTTTTAAATGTAGTGACTCATGTCACATCAGTCAGAAGAGGCTCCTACAGCTGCACCAGCCTCTGTTTCGGTTAAATAAATAAACAAAAAGTGTTTCTCTTATATTTTATTGCTGTATTTCTAAATCACCTTTTTGGTGCTGGCCTTTTTTTTTTTTTTTTGAATTTTGGTGAGGAAATGAATTGTTTATAAACAGGTAGGGTCAGCTCATGTGACTGAATGATCTTAGATTATTAGACACATTTTTATGCCAATCTCTGAAGTAATAAGTTTAAAACTGTGAAACTACTCAGGTTTTTTTTTTTTTCTTGATGTACTGTTTATATGTCTTGGCACTTAAGTACTTATGGGAAAAGAATAACATTCATTTGATGAAAGATTGTGCTTATGGAGCATCAAATCAGTACCTGAGGGGTAAGCAAACCCCAACCATTTGAACTCAGTCATAGCTCATGAACCTGTAAGTGGACCTATTTGTTTTCAAGTAATGAAAAATTTTCTGATAAATATCACATAGGTCAACTCTTACTATTGCAATTTAAAGTATCTTGCTTTTTCTCCTAAGAAGATTTTCAATTTTAATTTTGTCATCGATGCCCTCCGTGAATGGGAAAAAAACAAAAAACAAAAAACACACCACCACCACCACCACATTATTCTTTTGATAGTATAGCATTGAGAATACATATTATTATTGTGAATTTGAATTTTTTACTATAGTAAAGGCTTGGCAATTTGAAGATATTACTGGAAGGTCAGTTTTTATTAGGGAATGGTCTTTGTCATAATTTTTTAAAATAATTCAGTTTCAGTTTAATTTAATTCTGAGGAAATATTATGTGTTTGTTACGTGTGTAGTTTTCTAGTTAGAAGAACTTTACTATGAATTTTTATAAAAACACTTCCCATGTACATTTTAAATTCCCCTTATGAACCAGGCAGTTATGCCTGAATTTTTATTATATAAAAAGAGGAATTTATGTCTTGGACTAGGTTTTTTTTGGTTTTTAATTAATAAATACTTGGTTTGGGTGATTTCTGCTCCTTAACCTTTGTGGGTTTTTTGTTTGTTTTTGGGTTTTTTCGCAAATATATTAGGCAGTTTTATTTATATTCTCTTAACTGTGAGAATTCTGAAATGTTAATGTTTTGCATTAAAAAGGTTCTGATTTCATAAAACTTTTAATAGTCAGTTGAATTTGAATTTTCTACTAAAATGTTAAGGTATAATAAAAGAGAAAAATAGATAAAAATCATTTGACTCAAATAAAAAATTTTTTTAAAAGATTTTATTTATTCATTTGACAGAGATCACAAGTAGGCAGAGAGGCAGGCAGAGAAGAGAAGAAGGGGAAGTAGGCTCTCTGCTGAGCCGAGAGCCTGATTCGGGGCTTGATCCCAGGACTTTGGGATCATGACCTGAGCCGAAGGCAGAGGCTTTAACCCACTGAGCCACCCAGGTGCCCCTCAAATATAATTTTTAAGGAATAAAATGGCTGTAATAACAAATTGGTCAAATAGTATTGTTTCCTTAATAGAGTTATTTGGAGATTTTATTGGTTTTGGAAAAAAAAAATCTTGTGGTTAATATATATAGTATTGATTCAGATCTTTTCAAAACATTGATTTAAATAATTGCTGGGTCAGGTTGAGACAAGTGACAACACTGAGAATTCTGAAATAGTTTTGGACCTGAAGGATTGAGCATAAATTGGCCCTCACCTTCTATAGAAAATGCATGGATAGAGTTATATGAGTAAAAGTGCAGCCTTACCCATCCTCAACTCTGTTGTGTTAATTCACCCCTGTGGGATTGTGTCCATTTAGCTTTTACTCCTGAAAGGATATTATTTCTTCACATTAACATATCCATTTGTCAATTTCACCCAAAAACCATAGATTAAGGATGAGTAGGTTTGAATGTGTGGTGAGTAAAAGGGGGAGAGTTTGTTGGGGAGAGTGGTTAGAAAGTGAGTGAATTCACTTGGGTTAGAATACTATTTAATATCAGGCCATATATATATATATTTGTTTTGTTAGTGTAGATGTAGTTTTTTCTGGGAAGCCTTTCTGATACCACCAGTTTGAGTTAAGCTGCCCGTCCTGTGTTTCTTGGTCGCACCCATTGCTACTCCCACAATAGCGTTTGCTTGTTTGTATTGTAATTGCTTGTATCTGTCTCCCCTGTAGCTTGTAGGCTCTTTTTTAAGGGCGACACTATGTCTTACTATTAATCATCATAATCTAGCACCTAGTAGATAGTCATTCAGTAAACATTTATTGAATATAATTGTTCATCTAGTTTCTAGATTGATAAATATCTAGAATGATATTTTTGGGAGCAGCAATGTGCATGTTTGTATTACTGTAATCACGATGCAAAGAATTTGGGAGCTAGTACTTGAGAATGTGCGTGAGGCATGATAGGTCTTTTCATATGTGTAGATTTTTCCCATCACACTTTCCTGAGACTAGGTGCTACCCAGAACTGCTTCGCTACTGGAGGGAGTTCAGTGCAGGTCTGCTTTTAACTCTTTCCTGTTGGGGGCTTGATTGTAGCCAGGTTCCTGCTTTAAAAGTTTACAAACCAAGGATTAGTTCATTTCTTCCTACATGAGACCAAAGTGGACTCAGTGACTTGTCCTGTCTCTTGTTACACCCTGGCTGTGCTTCTGGAGTGACTGTTGCAGTGTTGGCAGGCCATTTGAAGAATGAGAGCTGATCACTGTTGTTAATACTTCATGGTTCATATAAATTGTTTCGTGTTTACTAAGTGTTTCATTCAGTAGCACTGAAATGTATGTTGAAAAAAAGCATAGCACTCTTGCTTAAAAATTAGCTGTTAATTTTTTTTTCATATTATGTTAATGAACAACTTATTTGGGACTTTTGTGTTCTTTTGTGAAAAATCTAAAATTCCTTTCAACTTCATGGTGATGAAATTTGACCTGATGATGTGTTGGTGTTTTGAATTGTAATGGAATTGTTGGAAAACTCAACTATAAAAATGGTGTAAATTATTTCTTAGTTTATGTTATTTTTGTTAACCGTGTAAGTAGTGAAGTAATGTTTATGGAAAAGAAATCAGAGTCTGTATAACTGATTCCATATGGCCACAAGCACGTAGTGAGTCCTTAAATGGGATAAAGAGATGAAATTTTAATGAAACATACAGTAATTGTCAGGACTATATTAGCTCTTTATTATTTCACACTAATGCTTTGAAATAAAGAACAGAATTTGGCACATTCATAATTCTTTCCTCTTGAGACTCAGCTAGAGTAATGTTCAAGGTTTAATTTAAAAATCAAGAGAGAGGCTATTATTATGGAATTATAAAGGTGCTGCACATACGATCTATAAATAACTTTATATTTATATGTATTCATAAACACAGTACAACCTTTCTAATTCTTTCCAGTTAAATATACACATGTGTGTCCTTTTAATATTATATCTTTTTCACAGATGTCACTTTAGAAAACAAGATACCAGTATTGGTTTAGTGCTTTTTTCTTTAAATCTCCAAAATTCAATTAAAATTCAAAGTATATAAGAGTGTGAACTGTAAATTGAGAAATGAATTACGGGACTTTGAGGAGTCTGATTATGTATAAAAGTAATAAGAGGAAGTTGTGTTGTGGTGTTATATAGACCTTAGTATATTTAAAGTGGAGTTCAAATCATTTTGCTTAGTTTTCTGTCCACTTGGTTAAAATGTATTCTGGCATTCTCTGGGCAGACAGCCAATACTAAAATAAACACTTGGTATTGGAATGGTTTTTGTAATGTCTACATAAACTCTGAGATTGGGATCTTCATTTGTTGGACATAATCTCAGAGCCTCTACTTTGACCCTGTTGTAGTCAATGAGACAGAAAATAGAATTCACTTATTTATTTTTTTAAAGAAGCTTCTAAATAAATATATTTTCTCTAAATAAATATTATGGATTTTTAACTCTTAATAATGACCTTCTTTTAAAACTTAGGATTCAGTAAAGTAAATTCTGTCCTAGGAGGAGGCGATGATGGTGGGATTTTTGTTGTTGAAGGAAGGTGGAATTGAATGTGTTTCAGTTTCCCTAGAGAAATGAGATACTAAAAACTATTGGTTGATGATTGACATGAACGGTTCCTTTTTAAATTTCTGGATTTGTTACAGACTAAAAAGACATTTATATCCAAATGAAGCACTGACTAATTAAGTGGTCTTGGAAATGTTACTTTAGTTTTCTGTGCTTCAGGGTCCCCATCTGTGAAATGGAGCTGTTAGTAGTATTTACCTCACTGGGTTATGGGCATTATTAAATGACACAAGGTATTTAAAGTGACTGACTTATTAAATGTCCAGTATTTGTCAATCATTATTATCAACATTGTCAAAATGCCAGTAATTTTGTTTCCTTATCTCTTCCCCTTCTTATTCCATCTCTAATTTATTAATTTCTCTCCCTTCAGATACATTGAGCTTAACTTTGTACTACTGAAGCTTTTTCTTAGGAATTGGAAATTTCTACATTTATTCAAATTTACTGCAGCCTTTAATTCTGTGTTCTTTCATTAGTTAATGTGGAGTAAAAAATGGCATCTTAATAGATGCATTCATATATATAAAATATGCTTCAGTGAAAATTTGTATGTTAGAAATTATTTTTGCTGGGGAATGTTCATCATATAGTTGGAGAGAAAAATAAGATTAAAGTGGATGAATTTGAACCTGCTTAAAGTAATATAGACTTAAAGACTTCCACTTTTTTTTTTTTTTCAGAAATAAAATCATGACAGTTCATAACAGAATGAAGGAAAATTCTTATATAAAAGGTTTAGAAAAACCATTCTGGAGTGAATTGTCTATAAAAACAGAAATAATTGATGTACAGAAATTTTTCCTCTCTTGAGTAAAAAAAAAAATAAATGGAGTATAATTTATATATATAATAATGGAAATGGTATTTTAATTTCTACTTACTACTTAATCATAAAAATATAGAATCATAAATGTTTATATGTATAATTATGTCTTTGATCATTTTAAAATGAACCAATATACTTATGCTTTTGTGTTTTGAAGAACAAAACAAATTCTGTCAATAGAATCAGTAAAGAACATTTCATGTGTCAACATTTCTAAAGTTTGTTTGTTTTTTAATTAGGTAAGTGTGAACCAGACACTTGTTTAAGACCTTGTGTGGCCAAATGGTATTCCAACCATTAAATGCTTCCCGTAATGCCCACAGTACTGATACGCTTGGATCAAAAAGTCCTGTTCAGACTGTGAATGTTTTCATGAACAAATATGAAATGTACATATTGTGGCTAAACTCTGGTATGTTTGCTCCATTTAGTCTCTTGGCCTTCATTAAATTTAATTGGTTTAAAGTAGATAGGGATTTGGAAGTGTTCAGGCCTGAAAAAGTGTATTGTTTTCCTAAAAAGATTGCTTTTAGTAGTTAAGTTCTTATTTTTCTGTGGTTGAAATTAAATATCTATCTTTTAAGAGATTTTAAAAGGTAAAAATGAGGAGTGTGTGTATTTTATGCTATGTTGGTACCTTACACGCTATTTTATTGAATTACTAGTGTGTTTCTTAAGTATTATTGACACATTTTCCATTCTTAAGTATATTAACACTTGAATTTTCCAAAACCTTCAGAGAATGAGTCATTTTAAGGTTTCTGGATACAGTGAGTTTGAACTCACAATATGGGAAAAATAAATATTTTCTGTGAAGCTAATTCTGTTACATAAGTAGGATTTTTCTTTCTCCTAAAAGTATACTGACCAGAATTAGCTTTAAGCAGTTTTTATTGGATGGTGGGAAGATGATTCTGGCTTATCATTGTCTTGCCACTGAATGGCTTTGGCAGTGCCATAGTCAAGCATCAGGCTTTCAGCAGGTGTAGGACTCCTTTTGAGAGAGGTCTTGCAGTCCTGTAATGAACAGCGGGGACTTTGGGGACAGACTTGGGTTCCAGTCTCATCTCTTGCATGTGGCTTTGTGATCTTCGTGAAACCACTAAATTTCATTTTCTTCATTTGCAGAGTAGGTAATTAGAGTCCTAATACTTCATTGACTATGAGGAGTACGTGAATTAACACATAGAAATCACTTAGCATAGCACTTAGCTTCATAGGAAACTCTAAGTATAAGCTGGTGTTTATGTTCATATCATCACTGTTTATCCTGCAGCGACAAGAACAGTGCTGTAGGCAGCTGTGACTCTTGTTCTTGTTGTTATGTCCTCTATTCCTTTGTTTTCTTTTTACTGACAGTGATGTCGTGTATACGTATTAGGGCTTTTTCTATTTTATGTTTTTAATGAAGGGGGTTATTTGTTTCTTTTTATCAGAATGTTGTTAGCTTGGAGAAGGGTGGAACCTGTGAGCCATGAGCCATGGTGTGAGTAAGCCTTCAGTGTGCTTATGAGCAAATATATTCCAAGCACAAAAGGAAGAATTAAGCTAAATGTACTCTTCGCATATTTAGGGTAGAAAGTTTTTCCGTTTGGTTACAGAATTTTCTGCACTAAGGAGAATGGCTTAAAATAGAAGCAGATGTGTCTGGTCTCTTTCTTTCAAGAGGGGAGAAATGCTTCCTATGTGGAGATGCCATTGAAATATTGACCATCATTTCTTCTAGGAGACTGTACTTAACTTGCTTTGGCTTTTAAAAGAGTACACAACTCTTACCTTTAATTCTTTATTGTAGGGACCATAGTGATTTTTGTTGATAATGACATATCTAATTATTCCTGTTAAAGAAATTGATTGCTTCTGGCTCTCTTTTCTGTTTCTTATTTGTGGAGGTGACGTGGGGGAAATGGGGAAGGTCGGGGACTGTGGTAGCCCTCAGTCACAGAGTATGCTCTAGGCCTTCTCTTGCTGAAGGAGATGGCACTTGAGCCACCTTCTCCTTCCTTTGTTCCATTCTGTGACTTTTAGCCGCTGTTATAGTTTCTTAGCAAGTGCTGGACTGGAGAAAGGTGATTGATCTTTCTTTTGATGTACCCCCTCTCCTCCCACAGCAGTAAGTTCTGGGTGCAGTGAGAAAATAAAACTCTTTAATTAGGCTATTCTACCTTCCAGCAGGAATTTTAATAATAACTAACATATGTAATTATTGTGTGATGTCGTTGTCCTAATTATGTTACATACAGTTTAATCTTTGAACGAGTCTTTGAGCTTTGTATTGCTATTTTTTAACCAGAGAAGAACTAAGGTTGACAGAGGTTCAGTAACTTACCTGTGTCCATATAGTGCATAGGCTAGCTGGGAGTAGAAGTCAGTTCTTACAGACTCAAATTTTTAATTCTATTTAAAAAATTCTTTTTAACTTCTATTATGAAATATTTGAAATATATGAAAAAAGCTAGATAGAATATTTTGAACACTCCGTATACATTTCACCTGTACTTATAATTACAAGTTAATAAGGTGTTACCATGGTTGCTTCATCAGCTTGCTCTTGAAAGTTTTAAAACAAGTCCTATAAAGTATGACATTACTTTTTTTTTTTTTTTTTTTTGGTCAGTGTACATCTTTAAAAAATAAGAGCATTTTTATATAAGTGTACTGTTTACACATTATATTTAGTTATTCCTCTTAGCTTGGTTTTTGTTGAACAGCCCTTCTCTCCTTCTCTTTTTCCATACCATTTTTTTTTCTTTTTTTAAGAATTATTTATTTGACAGCGAGAGAGCACAAGAAGGCAGAGTGGCAGGCAGAGAGGGAGAGGGAGAAGCAGGCTCCCTGTTCAGCCCTGATGCGGGGCTTCATCCCAGGACCTTGGGATCATGACCTGAGCTGAAGGCAGATCCTTAACCCACAAAGCCACCCAGGAGCCCCGACACCATTGGGTTTTTGAGAAGACTGGGTCCTGTGACTCCCAGATTCTTCCACGATACCCTTCTGCCTTCTGGGGACCTATGTAAGGGAAGTTGTGAGCAGAGAGCGAGCAAGTGGGAAGCCCACGAGGTGTACCAAGTGCAACAGACTGCGGCTTGCATTCTTTGAGTGGGAGATGTAGGCTGGAAGTTGAACAAACTACCTGCAAACAGAATTTGACACTTTTGTCACCTATTTCCAAACAAACCAAAAACCCCACAAAATAGTGTTTTTTCTTACCTTCCTCTTGTTAGTAGAATATGAACCATTGCTTTAGAATTTGTTTAGAAATGGAAACAGTAATATAATTATGCTAGAACATAATTACACTAAAAATAATTGCAGACTGCAAAAATTTCTTCTTATTCCCTTTTCATTCAACAGGCATTTACAGAGTCTTTACTCTTTTCACAACGCTTCTGGGTCTTTGTAAGAACATTCTGTCCACAGCAAGTTTGTAATTCAGTAGGGGAGAGAGCTTCTGTGAAACAAAATAACATTTCCATATAAATTGGAGCATGCAGGTGATACAGGTCAGGGTAAGTGAAACATGCCTGGGACATGATGAAGGGAGAGGGGCCGCTGCCAATGCAGTACAGAGTGCAGAGAGCAGTGCTAAGAGGTGGTATTTGAGGGAGCCAAACAGCAGAATGACACTTAGGCACCTTGGGCAGGCTGAAGAAAGCTAACAGAAGTGTAGAGCTGGGAGAGTGCAGGGAATACAGGTTGTGTGTTAGTGCATTCAGATGTCCTTAGATTTAGGAAATGTCTTTCTAAAAGGCCTACCTTATATTTTGCTTCGCTGCCTCTTATGTTTTGGTAGCTACCGACTTTCACCCTTGGGCATGTTAACAATAGACATGCATTGGTTTGAACAGTTCCCATAGCCACTACAGGCAGAGGGCATCATTTTACTTTTTGAAATTATGGTTATCGTAATTCTGATTTTTGAAAACTTGACGTCGCTTTGTTTTTGCATTTAGGTCCTTTGTTATGTGGCCTCTTGTTCCTCAGTCAGTCTGTGGGATGTGTCACACTTACATTTTCCTAAAGGCCATATATAATATAGTTTTCCTATGTTTTACTTCAAAATCAGTGCAACAAAGCAATTCCATGTATGTGTTTATTGTCAAGTCTCTGTCTGAACCCCTTGCTAATGGAGTCTTTTCATGATACCTTTTAAAATAATTTTCTTTTTCTTCAAAGAAGCAATTTAAAGATAGGATGTGAAGAAACATTTTCACTTAAGGCATTTAACAGTTCTGACACCTCTATAGTAACTTAAGACATCTCTCATCTCTTAATGAGTTAATATATGAAAATTGGCTTCTTCATGAAGACTTCATATGTACATTTCTCTTGAGTAACAGTGTTATTACTAAACAGTTTTTTTCCCCCCAAGTAATTCTGGTTGCAGCAAGCCTGGTTAAAATGAAATTTAACTTAGGCCCAGTTTATTCTCTGTGGTGTTAAAACTTTCTTATTTTTAATAATTGGGTGATGTGATGGACTTGTGGGGAGGGGGACATAGAGGGGTACAACGTTGAGTGATAATAGCAACTGACATACTGGGTCCCTACTCTGGGCCGAGTATAGTGCCAGACCATTTACGTATGCTAGCTCTAATTCTTAGGATAACTAGTAGTGACACATTATAGATAGCATTTGCAAAAGAAGAAGCGTCCGTTAAGAGAATTAAGTGGCCTGCCAGACTCTATAACCAGAAAGCAGCAGATCTGGGTTTCAGATCCAGACCTATCTGATTCCAAAGCTTGTATTTTCTATGATTCTAGAATGCCCATTAATAAAGGAAGTTTTCAGTATCTTTACTGCTTTAGAGCCCTTCAGATGGATATAGAACAAGTCAGAAAATGGCAAATATGAGAGCAGTGTGGTTGAGTTCTGTGGGAGGTCAGAGAAATGAATAGAGGATTCTGAGTGTCAGTGTTGCCTGTGTGGGGAGTAGTCAGTGACATTTAGCTGGAGAATAGAGGTGCAATAAAGAAGTAGTGGCACATGAGACCAAGACACCGCTAGGGCCTGGACATGGGAGGTTTGGAATGCTAGCCTGGCTTATTAAGTCTTTCTCATCTCACTCATTATAGAAATTTGGTGTACTAAATGATGACAATAGCTAGATGTTAACAAGAAGGGTGGAAATGACTTTATTTTTGCCTTCTTAGGTTGGCTCTACTGTAAGAAAAGGTAGGATCTGGTAGGATCTGGCCTTAGGCAGACACAAGAGGACTAGACACTTGGTGGCTTGTTGCATGTTGTGTGAGGTTAATGTCCAGTGACATAGCCTGCGTGGTCAGCCAGAACAAGAGGTTTGGCTTAGGGCCATACTGGTATGGTAGCGATCTCAGTGTCAGCTCTTATTCCAATTAGGTCTTTGCAAAAATTTTTGCAGTTAGAGCCATTCTTTGGACAGCTGAATCTCTCAGTATGTGCATTTATTTAATAGGTGTGTTTTGGTATATGATCCAATTCAAGAGAAATGAGTCTGTCCATTTATATCTCTGCTATAGTCCATAAATTGTTTAAAAATGTAATCATCAGAGGCCAAAATAAAAGAAATGTCATATCTCTCCCTTTCCTGGCCCTTTGTCCTTTGAAGGTTATCTTATCATTCATTTACCAAATAATTTTTATTGCCAACTAGTTCAGGCTCTTTGGGGGCCTATGAAAGGAACCCAACATTTCAACTCACTTACCTCTAGCCAAACCATTCCCAATGCCCATTTTTTCTTTGCCTTTTTTCATGTTGCTGCTTCTGTTCTCTCATCTCTCCTTTAATTTCCCTGTTTACTTATTCTGACTATTACTTGTTCTTCAGGGTTTCATTAAATAGTGGTGAGGGATTTGGCATATTTAGATAAACTGTGAGAAACTTCTATTATAAGTAATAGGTATCAGTCTTTTTTTTTTAAATTTTTTTATTTATTTGAGAGAGAGAGAGAGAGATCACAAGCAGGCAGAGAGGCAGGCAGAAAGAGAGGGGGAAGCAGGCTCCCTGCTCAGCAGAGAGCCCATCTCGGGCCTCGACCCCAGGACCCGGGGATAATGACCTGAGCCGAAGGCAGAGGCTTAACCCACTGAGCCACCTAGGCACCCTAGGTATCAGTCTTTAAGTCACTTTCTTAGTCAAGTTCGTTTGACTTTTTGGACATAGCCTTCTTTTTGAAGCTAGCTCTCTTTGTCAAATGAGAATTAAAAAGTGATTTACAGATAGAACCACAGGTGTGTCAAACATTATTGACTATCTAAGACATGTGGGATCCTTTGTTAGAATTGTTGGGGGGTGTGTTTAACAGTAGGATGTGATTGCTGAACTCTAGGCAGCTCCCTCTGATAAGCCTATAATCTATTGGGGTGTAAGACTTATTGTATGGAGCTAACTATTATGTATGACAAGATGTGGGGAATTCCGTGATTTAAATATACCAAGAATGCCTTGAGAAGTCAGGAAAGACAAATTAATTCTACCTGGAAGGATGTGAGGGAGGTTTTATGGAAAGCATGGCATAATAGTAGGCAGAGGCAGGGCAAGGTAGCCTATTCTGGGTACATGGAGCAGTGTATGAGCAAAGGTGCATATAGAGGGTACATTCAGAGTTTCTAAAATGGTGCGTTTTAGTGGGTCGGAACATTTAGATAGGAGGAAGTATAAAGCGAACAAATAGGTGGGATTAAAAAAAAGTACAATTAATTCTAAGATCACTGGACTTTATTTTTAGACAGTGAACATTTTTTTTTAAAAAGATTTTATTTGAGAGAGGGTGTGCGTATCTGTCTGCACTAACATGAGCTGGGGAGAGGGGTAGAAAGAGAAGGAGAGGTGCAAGAGTATTCCCCACTGAGCAGGAAGCCTGAGGCTGGGCTTGTACCCAGGACCCCGGGAATAAGAACAGAGCTGAAGGCATATGCTTAATCAACTGAGCCACCCAGGCGCCCCAGACAGTGAATATTTTTAAACAAGGGAGTAACATGATCAGAGCTATGTTTTAGTTAGATAACTTGGGGAGTGGTGAGAAGAATGGATCAGATGCAGCAGTGAGGGTCAAATTTAATTTAGGTGGGAAGCAGGATGAATAAAGATTTGAAAGCATGGATATAGATTGGTGTCTGTGGATGGATGGATGGATGAAGAAAACATGATACCTGTTTCTGTATCTACCTGTGTATCTGTGTTTTATGTATCGTCCTCTCTTTTTCTACAAAGTATCTAAATTCTAGTATTTTTCCTTGCTTTTACTTTTCTCTCCTTAAGATAATAGAAGAAAAAGAAGCTGTTTTTATTTATTTATTTTTAATGCAGGGTGGTTTTAGCTAGAAATGTAGAGCAGGGTCACTGGGCAGGCAAATAAGCTAACAAGTTTTCAGTATAGATTGTCAACTAGACACTACTTTTTTGCCAATTTTTATCTTTAGATGGTTACTATATAAAGCACTTCTTGCTATTGACATAAAAGTTTTTCAGACTTCATTACCTCTTTTACTTGTACTGAGCCACCTGCAAGAGCTTTCATTTTGTAGGAGAGAAATATCCTCAACATTTACGAAGTTTTACCAGCAGCAGTTATGTAAATAATTTTAATGTGAGATTTTGCGTAGTTCCATAAAAATGTATTTAGTATTTGTTCTTTTTAAAGATTTTATTTATTTATTTGACAGACAGAGATCACAAGTAGGCAGAGAAGCAGGCTCCTCTCTAGAGAGGAGGAAGCAGCCTCCCTGCTGAGCAGAGAGCCGGATGCGGGGCTCTATCCCAGAACCCTGGGATCATGACCTGAGCCGAAGGCAGAGGCTTTAACCCACTGAACCACGCAGGCGCCCCAAGTATTTGTTCTTTTTAAAAAACAAAATATAATTATAGGGAGGAGAGTTGAAAGATATTGCACACTGAGAAATCTAGGAAATACTTGGATTCCTTTAATACTTTTTTCTTTCTCTCCTGAACTTTCATGTAATTAAATACATGAATGAATGTGTATATATGGATGAATGGAAACAAATGCCTTTAAAAATGAATCATTCCTAGCAACTGGGAAAAAGTCATCTTTTAGTAGTTTAATAATTTCATGTTATCTAATACCAATAATAGTAATAGGGTAGTTTCTCAAATTAAGGAATAGGTTTTAGTGCTAATTTATTTTTTATGACTAAAAATTAGCACATGCTCACTGTATAAAAAGGCTCAAATAGCACAAGAATGAATATAATAAAAAAAAATGTGAGTCCCTATCATTCTACCTGTAAGGTAACAAAGCTATGGTTTGGTAATACTAAGGTAGGTTATTTTAAAGCCTAGAAAGAAATTTTTGACATTTATGTTTAGAATTTTGTTCTTCTATTAAGGCTTAGATTTTATATCTGTCTCTTGAGTCTTTTATCTTACTAGCCAAAAAAGATAGTAAAAAGACTATTTCATTATCCTTTTTCATCCTTTAAGGCTATCCTACAACCTGATTTTCCAACTTGCAGGGGAAGATTGATTATATGCTTACCTTCACCTTGACTCCCTTCTACCACTCTTCCCACCCACCTCCCCATTTTTAAAATTTTGATTTTGTTACTGTCATTTTAGTGCCATAGGATAAGGATGATCCTCATATATGGTGAAGGGTAAATTGTGTTACCATAATTAGGGTATTTGTAATACCTTGCTATCCAGTTTTCTGTAGAGGAGTTTTCAGTGTAGTGCAAGATTGTCTTCTTCAGTTTGCCTTTAAGCCAAAAAGTGCTCTGTTGCCTCGAGAAATGTTTATAAGTATTGACATATTTCACCTCCCCTTTTACAGTGGTTGTCTTCAGCAAGGGTAGCAATAGCAATAAAGCAATTCTATTCTATATTTTACTGCCACTGATGAAAATTACTCATAATGTGAAGCGTCTGATATAACTCTCTGGTATTTCTTAAGTTTCAAAGTCAGCATTATACTCATGGCAGGAAGAAAACTTAGGTGATAGATCTAATATAATGTTACCAAATTAGACAAGTGTAGTGAAGTCAGGTGCTGTTTTTGAGTGTGTGAATGGTAAATGATAATCAGGGCTTCAGAAATATAGCTGTTCTTTACATTTGTAAGAGGAAAAGAAAAAAAAACTTTTTTTTTTTTTTAAGTTTTTGGCTGACTACTTTTTACTTCATTTTTGTCAAAACCTAACAGTGGTATGTACACTGCATTAACCACTCTTTTTCCTGCAGTATAAGCTTTCTAAATAAGCACGGATAGTGCTGTAAATATTTGTTGAGTATTAGTTAAATGGATATATGTCTTAGCATCTCTAGGTATGGGTCCAAGGGTATAATTATTATTCTTATATCTCCAGTAATACCTTCTGGCACATAGTAGGCACAGCATAAATATTTGAGAGTTAGGCATCTTTGTGTTGTTATAGACGAGTCTATGATACCTTCTGTCTATAGCTAGACCACTGCTACTCTTCCTGACTTCGGGCTGTTTAGAGAATTTTATCAAAATTTAAAGTAATTTTGTTGTTAGCAAATTTGTAAACCTTTCTTGTCCCAAATAAGAAAGATTCAATTTTTCTTTGTTGGTTTGTTTAGCTATTGCAGAGAACTTGGAATAGGCTATTAAAACATGTTACTGTTGTGTGTGGGAATTTTAAAACTTTTTTCTCAACAGGATTAGATTAATTGATAAGGCATTTGAAGCAGTTACTCAGGAATTACTATATGCCATTTACTTTGAAAACCATGTAGCAGCAGGAGAGAACATGGAATCTCTGGACTGGACCCTTCTAGTCCTCTTTAAAGGTGAGATGCGCCAAGCATTCAGATGCCTTCCCTGGGATACAGCTTCACAAAACCATCCTAAGTTATTTTTCAGTTGGTGGCAAGGAAATCATATGCATGCTATGATGTCCCTTTCTTCAGGATACCTAGTAATGTGCGTAGAGGTTAAATGTCAGGATTGCTTGTTAAAGATTTCCATTTGCCATTTATAATTTCCTTTGATTTGATCAGCATTACCTTATCTAACAATGTACCAGCAGGTATAGAGGAACTAAACTTACCCCCAGGCCTTCCAGAGAGCAGTTTTTCTTCTACAAGTTTGGCTGCCTTATTTGGTATCAGACAGATAATAATTCCTTGATCTGATGGAGGTGATGTTGATAAGCCAATTTTATTTAAATGGCTATATGAAGATAATGGGATCATAATATGAAGTTAGTGTACTGACAACAGAGTCATGTGCTCTGCAGTGCTATTATGTTAGACATGCAGACATGGAATTACCTTTGTAAATACTATGAGATGAATTAAGTGGAGCATCTACAGGTCAGAAACACCACAGCGATGCTGTGAAGTGCAACTTGAAGCAGTGTTGCATAGATGTTGATGATGAGATAGCAAATAATTAAATCTGTTAGATTAGTGTCCTAAGTCAGAGTACTTATGTGCACAGACTACTGTAATCTTTCATGGAACATTTACTCTCTGCTGGAGACACTGTTTTAGGTACCTCCAGATACTATCTCACTTAATCTTTGAAAGCTTCTTGGAAAAGTAGTTGGGGCCATACAGAGTATACATTCGTGGTGGGAAGTATAGTAGATGAGCTGTTAGTTATATTAGCCAAATTGATTAACCGTTAGCATGGAGAATTGAGAATTTATATTTTGGTCCTCAGACCAAACTCAATGTCCTAATCACCCAGAATTTCAGAAGAGGAATTTGAAATCATTCTTAGGATTAGACTGTTGGGAGCCAAGCTCTTTGGGACTGTAAAGGGCAGGAGAAGGGGAATTTTCAGGGAACAGCTTTGCTCTTTCATACTAGATGAGGCTGTGGCCTTGTTGAAGCTGTTTGATTTAGGAATCAGGAAAGTTCATTGTCAAACATTCCTTTCAGTGGAGTCATGGGGTAAGCACTCCCAAATGGTGAGTTAGGCCTTTGGGACAGTGGAATAGCAGGAATCTCTCAGCTCAGTTGGGGCCCTTCCTTGTGTGGGGCACATGGAGCCCAAGGGGTGAAGGAGAAGCCAAGCAGAGATAACTGTGTATGTGCCTATTCTGTGGCTCCTTATGGTCACCCGACTTTTATTAAGTTCTGTAGCATTGGCTGAGTAACTGGGAATTTGAAGAGGTGTATGTGTGTGGTCTCACTTAGCCAATCCATAACTTGTTTTTATAAAGGTACAAATTGCTGTGATTTTCTTTTTTGCTCGGAAATAGGGTTTATATACTTACTTTATGTGGTTTAGGATTTGTAAGTTTAGTATATCCCATTTATGAACATGAACAAAACTCATTAGGGTCCAGGCTTCTCCAGAGTCATGAAGAACAGAAAGTATTGGTTACTCTTCTTGCCTTGCCCTTCAGTTGTTTGCTTGTTTTCATAGCAATATATAGCAAGCATGGTGGTTAGGTATCTGACTTAGACCAGAAAAATCAATTAATGCACATTTTAACTGACACAGTTTAGAAGAAGGGGATCCCAAGAAGAATAATGAAGGTGAGTCAACTCCCAAGAAAGAAGTGTAGATTGGGGTAATATCAGCTGTTACGGATAACTCGGGAGCCTAACTGATGTGTTTAACGTTGTTCCTGTAGGAGAACAAAGTTTTAAATTCCAAGTCAGTGATTTACATATCAAAATTTGGAACACAAACTCATTTGTAATAGAGATCTTTCTAAGCCAGCTTTCAGAAAGTGAAGGCATGCCTGAATTTCCATGGTTTTGGTGATCATTGTTTCTTTTTAATTGATTTGTGATCAAGAAATAATTGTTTTATTTTATTTGCTGTGTGAATATAATGTGGCATGATAATTTTCTTTTCTTTGTACACTGATGTAGCATAGTAGCACGTGTCCTCATTTAGTTTCACACCAAGGAAGGAAGAAAAATATTCAGCATTAGTTAAATTCTAAAATTTCTCTTCATGCTCTGTGCCTCTCCCCCCGACCGTCCGCTGAGGACAACGAAACAATAGAAAGCAAAGCAAAAAAAGAACCTTTTCCAAGCAATTTTGTAACTTTTTCTTTGGAACCTGTGCAAGTATGCTATGTGAAAAAATCTTCTTACTACATATTACAATTAAGTTACAGTGATGGCTTTTTCACGTATGTGTTTATTGGAAGTTTTCCAAGTCACTTTTAAGGATGTCGACTATAATACTGATCATCCTGACAAAGGACAGGTGAGAATTTTGGAGGCGTACTATATTGTGAAGGTTTCTTGAGGTTTTTAATTATTTCCATCTCTTGCTCAAATGTTTATTCTACTGTATGTAAAGAGTAAAGAAAATAGAGTAAAACTGAGCATTTCATAATCAGTGGTTAGCTACTGGTATAGTGCAGAATTAAGCAATCAACACCGACAATAGAGTCATTTGGTAGACAGCCAACCTGTAATTCTTTCTATCTCTGGAGCCAATGGAGCCTGAATCCGCAAAGCTTGTCAGTAGATAAGATAAAATATAGCAGGCGATTTTGAATTCACCTGTTTGATTTGAGTATAAGGAAGAGCATGGCTGCTTGCAATTCTGATTCTTTAAAGACACTGTAAAAATGGTTCTTATTTTTAAAAAATTTAAATTTAGCATATTATGATGGTCACTGTCACACATATGACTTTAATTCACATTTCTTTGAAATGTATGTTTTGTAAGAGTATCACTTCATTTTTAAACATAAACACACACACGAATTGTGCATGCTTGAACTTAAAAAGTAGTAAATAAATGGCTAGTAATCGGAACTTTTTTTTTTTTTTTTTTTAAAGATTTTATTTATTGGGTTGCCTGGGTGGCTCAGTTGGTTAAGCGTCTGCCTTTGGTAGGTCATGATCCTGGGGTCCTGAGATGGAGCCCTGCATCATGTTCCCTGCTCAGTGGGGAGTCGTCTTCTCCCTCTACTGAGCCCTCTGCCTCGTGCTCTCTTAAATTAAAAATAAATAAACTTTAACTTCACTTCAGCCTTGAAAAAAATAAAGATTTTATTTATTTGAGAGTGAGAGGGAGTGAGCACATGAAGGGGCGGGGGAGGAACAGAGGGAGAGGGACTAGCATACTTCACGCTGAGCACGGAGTCTGATGCTGGGCCTAATCCCACGACTCTTAAGATCATGACCTGAGCCAACATCAGGAGTTGGCTGCTCAGCCAGCTGAGCCACCCAGGTGCCCCTTGAACTTTTAACATAGTTTATTGTCTTGCATTATCAACAGCTATATAAAACTGTTGTTATATGCTTGTTTGATAATTAGGGTCATTTACTGACAGATACTTGACTGCCACTACTTACCAGGCACTCTTTAAGGCACAGGAAGTAAAACTGTGAAGAAAACATACTAAAACATTGGTTGTTGTGTGTTTTAAGTTCTGGCACGGGATATAGTAAAGAAGTAAACATATACGATATAAAGTATGTCAGATGCTGATTAGTGTCATGGGGGAAAATGAAGCCATGAAGGAGTGTGGCTGCTATTTTAAATAGAGTGGTTTGAGTAGAGACCTGAAGGAGATATGGGGAAGAACTCATGTGGACAGATATCTGTCGGAAGAGCTATCAGGGGGCACCTGGGTGGCTCAGTGGGTTAAAGCCTCCAGAGTCCTGGGATCGAGCCCCACATCGGGCTCTCTGCTCAGCAGGGAGCCTGCTTCCCTTCCTCTCTCTTTTTAAAAATAAATAAATAAATAAAAAAGAGCTATCAGGAAGAGAAAACGAAGTGCAAAGGCACTGGAGGTAGACGGTGCCTGTTGACCTGATGAAGAACTAGTATGCCTGGATGGAATGAGCTGAGCACGGGGAAGAGCAGTGAGGTGAGGCTGGAGTAGGATGAGTGGGACTATTGTTCACAGAAGGTGCGGAAGACAGAATACATCCTTTCTCTGAGTTGGGAAGCCATTGAAGGGTTCTGAGTGGAGGAATGAGGTGACCTTTTTTTTAAGGATCTCTCTAGCTATAATATGGGGAGTAGACTGGATTGAGAGCGGGATGGGGAGGGCAAGCCCAGAAACAGGGAAGCTGTTGTAATGATCTGGGTGAATTCTGGTGGTGGCTTGGACCATCCATGGTGGGTGTGGTGAGGATGGTGAGAAGTGGACAGGCTGCAAATATAATTTTGGAGGTAGGAGCTGGCAGCTTGAATGTGGAATGTTAGAGCATAGGGAGAAAGCAAAAATTTGAATACATTTTATAGGAAATTGCCAATTCCATTTTGATATTGCTCAATTATTTTATTATAGAAATAATTTGAAAAATATGGATACAAAAAGATAATGCTATTTTTATGTTTTATTATTGTATTTTCAGTTCCTTTTGCATATTTTATATGTGAAGCTGTGTGATCCCATTTATGGATCAAGTTTCTATATATGAGAATATAAAAAATCAGTTTCAGGATTATAATACAGTGTACTGCTGCTGCCACCTAATGTTTATAGCCCTTCATTTATAGAAGTACAATAACTGGTTATGCATAACTTTAATATTGGTTTGAAACAGAATGTTAACAGATTAATTGAGGTTTATTTAATTGCCTTTATATTAGGTTCCTTGGGTAGATATTTAATATGATAATTGAATTGTTTAGAAATGAAGTTATAGATTGAAGATTAATTTTATTGGCATCTTGATCTTTGTATTGAATTCCTATCAACACATATTTGTTGTGCTCAGCCCTGTTGTCTCTCTGCCTTCCCTCATGATTATTATGTTAATGGGGAGAGTGTTTTTTTTTTTTTTTTTAAACTAAGCAAATAATGAAATAATTAGCAGTTGAGAGAACCAAACAGGATAACAGATATAGGCCCTGTTGACAAGGAATTTATAGTCAAACAAGGCAGGTGAACATTTAAAAGTAATTAGATTAAAATGTGAGGACTGTATCATTTTAGCCACTTTTCCTGCTGCATAGGAATCATGCTAGTTAAAAACCTCCCTGAAACAAGAAGACGTTTTATGAATAGTGATGTTACAGTTTGCAAGTCAGTGCTACATTGGTTCTTTGCTGCTGCATGAGAGACCATTAGCTTTAGTGATGATCACTTGTTATTGAAGGTTATAGTTTTAGACCAGTTTTAGATAGTTTTAGACCAGTTTTAATTGTGTGATGTCTCCTTTTCTGGTTCCTTTTTTGTGATTAGATGAGGATGTGATGGTTTGCTGTCTCAAATGTGCCCCTCAGGTACCGGCTGTCTTATACCTTGTATTTCACAAGGGATGAAATATTTTTTTGTTTACATGCATATATCTGGAAGATTCACTCATTTGGTAATGCAAAACTAGAGCTCTACAGATACTTCTAGAAGAAATAAGAACATTGTTAATGAATCCTGAAGATGGATTTAACCTATACTGAGTGTGTAGTGGGTCCCAAGGAATGTTCTCAACACTGGGGATATAGCTTTGAAACAAAGTAAGCAAATCTTTGCCTTCATTAAACTTACATTCATTCTAGTGGGTGGTGGGAGGCAGATAATAAACACGTAAATATGTAGTATGTCAGATGGTGGTAAAATGCTCTGGAGGAAAATAAAACACGATAGTAAGGATAGAGCATGCCGGAGAAGGGGATGGGGTATACTTTGCTGTTTTTATGCAAGTTTTCCTTTTTTATGATAATTTTGTTTCTAGATAAGTTATAAAAAGAAAGTATACTTAAAAAATTGTTTTAAAGGTCCAATCTGCCTTCGAAACTAGAACAGTTTGTATCTGTGTATTCATCTTGTAAATACTCAGCAAGCATATTACCTTATGCTAGGTAATGTATGAAGTGAGAGAGGTAAAAAACATGTTTTCTACCCTTAAGGAATTTAAAATCAAATTGGGAAAATATTAAAAAAACATTGTATTGTAACTGTAGGAGAGTCATTTATCTTTTTTCTTAAAAGAAGGTAAGTATAACAAAACATTTTAGCTTTGACTTTAGATGACAAACTGTTTCACTTATGAACTGGGACCCCTTGGTGGGATTATAATACTGACCGCTGAAAAGCAATATTTTCTCTAGAGATTGTGATATCATTCTTTGATAAAAGGAGACTGCATTGTGATGTGTTGTTGCCTGCTGAGTGTAATTTAGAAAACCTACCAGGTTTTCATCAGTCATCATTGAATCACCTTTATCTTTTAGTTTATGCAATCAGTAAACTGCAGGACACTATGTAAAGTTTTCTTTTTTCAAACTTTGAAATGTTGGGAAATATGCTCTATGATGTTCTTGATTCAGAGGGCCTTGGGTTAGTGGGAAGGCTTGGCATATAATGATATGCCAAACGCAATGATATGCATTTCTGTTTTTCTGATGAAAGCCCAGAGTCTCATTGATAGCCCTGTCTTTTCTTAACTCCTTTGTTGCCACTAAGATGGTAATATTTGTAGATTCAGAGAATCCAGGAATATTTCTCAACTGTATATGGTTTTGTGGTATCCTCCATTAATGAAATGTGTTAATTGCTCTGAATTTCATCAGTTCTTAGTAAATAGGCATTTTAGGGTGGTTTGATTTGAAAACACTGGTTCTTTCCTTTTTTTCTCAGGTAGTAAGCAAACTTCCTATGGCAGAGGTTTTAGTTATCTTAAAATACCTTGAACTGCAGTACCTTAGAATTATTGGTTAAACAAAATAGAACAAAAAAAAGTGCTATAGAATAAAGCTTTCACACCTTTCACTGCCAGCTAATAACCTTTGCTTGGAATTTTCTGGTAGGTCACAATATGGCAGATGTCTTTTGAGGAATTATGACTTAACCAAGGTCAGACACATGTTAATTGAGCTCCCCAGATTTATCCTGATGGCCACAGAAAAATGTCTGGTATGGGAAGACAGCAGTTTAACTCACCACCCACCTCACTGAATCATAAAACTCTAAGCCTAGAAGCAACCAGAAAAAAGACTCTGTAGCTTTGGGAGAGTTCCAGCTTGGCCTCTGCTGCTTTTACAGAATAGAGCATTGAGAGAGAAATCCAGGGACCACCCAAGAGGTCTTTGGTTCTTTCACTTTCTTACAGTCTTTCCCCTGCCAGCCTTCCATGTTATTACCCTGTTGCTCTCTATCCATTCTCTATACCTAACACCATCAACAAATGCTGATGTGTTAAAATTAAAAAAAAAAAAAAATCCTTGAAAACCATAGACATTATCATAGTTTTCTAAGTCTAGGGTGATTAAATACCTATAGACTGGGGACTGTGTTTTATAAACTTTATTTTGTGGAGTAATTAGGTCTTTTTAGATTTTAACAACATAACATCTAAATAATGGCTTATTTTTATTTATGTCTGTAGAATAATGTGGCAACCAACATGTATTAAACTCTTACTAGTTTGGGAGTTATAATACTATATTATTACTATTATTTTTTTAAAGATTTTATTTATTTATTTGTCAGAGAGAGAAAGAGAGAGCATAGGCAGGCAGAGTGGTAGCAGAGGCAGAGGGAGAAGCAGGCTCCCTGCCGAGCAAGGAGCCTGATGTGGGACTCGATCCCAGGATGCTGGGATCATGACCTGAGCTGAAGGCAGCCGCTTAGCCAACTGAGCCACCCAGGCATCCCTATTATTATTATTATTTTTAAGATCTTATTTATTTATATGTTAGAGAAAGAGAGAGAGAGAGCACAAAGCAAGCTGAGCAGAGGGCAGAGCAGGCAGAGGGAGAAGCAGACTCCCCTTTTGAGCAGGGAGCCTGAGCGGGACTTGATCCTAGAACCCTGGGATCATGACCTGAGCTGATGGCAGACACTTAAGTGAGCCACCCAGGTGTCCCAATACTATGTTCTTTAGATGAGGGAGAGCTATATAAGATTGTTTCTATTCTCAAAAACCATAATCTAGACGGAGGTAGAATAGCATTGGATACAGTGTTTCTTGATTTTCAGCATATATAAGAAAGTTGCATGGAAAGCTTATTAATAGATTTTAAAGACTGTCTCCTTGTGGTTTTTCTTTTTTTTTAAGATTTTATTTATTTTGAGAGAGAGAGAGAGAATGAGAGAGTGCATGGTCAGAGAGGGAGAAGCAGGCTTTCCTCTGAGCAGGGTGCCTGATGTGCTTGATCCCAGAACCCTGGGATCATGACTTAAGCCAAAGGCAGGTGCTTAACTGACTGAGCCACCCAGAACCCCCTTCTCCCTGTGATTTTATTATTTTTTATTTATTTTTTATTTATTTTTTTAATATTTTATTTATTTATTTGACAGAGATCACAAGCAGGCAGAAAGGCAGGCAGAGAGAGGGAGAAGCAGGCTCCCTGCTGAGCATAGAGCCTGATGTGGGGCTCGATGCCAGGACCCTGGCAGAGGCTTTAACCCACGGAGCCACCCAGGCTCTCCCTCTCTGTGATTTTAATGTAATTTGGGGTACCTGAGAATTTCCGTCTTTCACGTCCCCTGTGACTTTGATCTGAGGTTTCAGAGTCCCATGCTTTAATACTAGTGTCACGAAACAGACCACATTTTTTGAATTTTAGGTCATTTGTTAGCTTAGTGGCCTTGAGAAAATTACATAATTCCTATGACCTCGTTTTCTGTATCTTTAAAATGGAGATTGTTATGGAGAGTGAATTTTGTGCTTGGAACAGATATGATCTGTCACTCAGTAAACGAAAGCTGTTGCCGTTGTGGGCATCATCACCCTTCCGCCACTGCCATGACTGTCGGGTTACCATCAGCTGTCTTGGCGACAGGAATGCACAAAATAGCTAACAGTGTCAGGCAGCACGTCTAGGAATGGTGTAGACAATATCTGGGAGTTTAGGGTACTCACAGGAATTTGGGCTGGATCAATCTGGGATGTTCATAAAGAGAGGTGATACTTGAATTAGGCTTTGAAGCATAACAAAGATTTAGCCAACGTGAAGACAGAAGTTGGCAGGAGAGGACTACTCCTTAAAACACAATTATTTAAAAATTACTTTGGGTTACTTAATTTTTACTCTTGATGATTCACCTTGGTTATCTTCTATTACGCTAACTTAAAATAAATGATGTAGGTCATCTGGGATCCTAAGTTTACTCTGGAAAATAAAATGGCGATGAAAATGTGCCTATAATTAATATGTGTTAGATATGATGTAAAAATCACCAATTTATATTCATCATTGTTAATGAAAACATCTTATGATTTCAGAGAGTTGGACACCACTAATTTGGAATAAATACCTGTTTAGAGCATATAAAACTGAAATAATTTTATAGGTTAAATGTAACTATCCAAACTATATAACCAATAAAAATGCAGATTAACAGTATAGTATTTTATGCTACCTGATGTTTACTTGATTATAATTTTTTGTTCCTGGCAAGAATTTGGTACTGTCTGCTTTGAAACAAATCTGCTTAATTTTGGCTTGCTTGTTCTACCGGGAAAGGTGTGATGACTCCTTTCTCCAACCACTTTCTTTAGTTCTTCAGCCACTTTCCCCTGTTTTGAACTGCTCTAAAACTCCCCTTTACAGTTTTCTGCAACTTCATTTGGCCTTCATTTGGCATGAATGCATCATATATAGACCAAGTTTGTGTTCTTTTCTCTTTAGCTTGTGGTGGGGGAACGCACATGTAAATGCTTGCGCACTGAAATTGTGTGGTGGCATTCAGTTAGGAGGCATTTATTCTGATGATTCCAAATACACACTAGTTTTAAAAGATTACTTAACTTTGTGAAAATACAAGGTAATTTGTATTTGTATTGTGGAGAGCTTAAGGATTTTCTAGAGACTCAATTTGAAAAACACTGAGTCTTTGCATGGTAGATCTAAAGGAACCATAGCATTTAGTTCAGTTTCCTCAGTTAACATCTAGAAACACACAGCCACCAAACAGATCTTTGAAAAACTGTCCAACTTAAAGCATTACAACAGCTTCCTTTTATACTGAAAATAATTTTTAGATAACTCATAAAGGTGCAACCGAACTCTGAATCATCTAGCCTTTACCATTTGAATGACTTACCACCTAGAGCTAGACCAACAAGACTCTAGCTCTAAGCTTCTTCCTGCTTTAAGGGCTTGTACCTGTTGTTCTCCCTTTTTGGTCAGTTTTTTTTTTCTCACATCCTAATGAGCTTGGCTATTTGATAGCATGGGGTCTCAGAAAAATTCTATCTCCCTGTAGTGGTTGTCCCCTTACCATTTTGTTCACTTAGGTATTGCTGTGTAACTAACCACACCTAACTCGGTAGTGTACCCGAGAACTATTTTAGTATGCTCACATATTCTCTAGTCCAAGAATTTAGATAGGGCATAGTAGATGTAGTTTGTCTCTGCACCATGATGTCTGAGGCCTCAGTGGGGTAAACTTCTACAGTTGAATGGCTAGATGCTAGAATCTTCTGGAGGCTTCTTTACTCCTTTGTCTGACTCTAGCCCAGCCCTCAGGGCTAAATGAAATTTACTCATGGTTTTCATCCTGTCAGTCAAATGGGGTGAGCTATGGCCTAACAGAGCTTTTGTATGTCTATATCCAGATATCTCTAATTAGACTAATCACGTGGTCCCGGAAGCTCTTAAGGCCAGTGTTTGAGCAGAGCTTGAGTTGTTGTACCAGCTTGACCTACAGTCAGTCTTGTTCATCTGGCTCTTCACATGTAGGCAGTTTTCAGATTGCTAGAATTTTCTATTTCCACTCTTGTTTAGGTTGAGCCTTTGCATTAGGAGTCTTGCAGGCAGGAGAGGGAGGCCAGGATTGGACTTGGGGCATTTTTGACCGAGAGGATGAGTATTGCAGGATAAAGTGCTAGGTTTTATGGATGTTCCCTGGGAATTTGAAAATCAAGGCTGCTCACGTGGTAAAGAAGAGAGAGAAGTATAGGAGGAAGAGTAAACACTGTGGGGCCTGCCAGAAATTGATTCTGGTTTCGTTTAGTAATGCTGATGGCCTCTTCTAGGTGGGGGAAGCTTTGCTATTTCACCCATGTTCCTTCTGTCCAGTTACCAAGGATTCTTCTCTTTATGACTGTATTATTGTCATAAATCAATGAAATTTACTCATGGTTTTCCAGAACCTTCTAGTTTTAATTTTTCCTAATTGAAGAATTGTAACTGCTGCATGTACTGTTGCATACTGCACCCCCCCCCATTTTTTCCTCCTCTCTAGCCACCTTGTAGCTCAGGATTGGCAAGTATTGAAATTGCAGAAAGAGCAGGCAGAGAGAAATGAGAAAGAGAACCACATTTCATGAATAAATAGCATACTTAATTTGATTATAGGACATTTATAATAAGTGCTAATATAAAATAATTTCTTAAAAGAGATCTTGTACTTTTGACTTAGTAGCATTACATTAGAGTTGCTGCAGAAGTGGCCAATAGCCTGAGTAAATTTGGCAGGGCCCAGTGATATGCAAGTAAAATAACATGGCCGTACTTAATTTGGTACTGAGATTTCTAAAATGTGATTGCATTGCGATTTTGAGTGTATATAGGCACACAAACTTATAAGTACATGCATAAATATGAATTTTTTTTTTTAACTAGAACCTAAAACCTAGAGAGTTTCATCTCTAAGCATCTGTTAAAGTTGACAGTTCTGTAAAATCAGTGCCCAGCATAATGCAGTTTATTTGATGATGGGGATTTTAAGGAAGTGTCATTGGTCTCATTTGTACTCAGTATTATAGTAAAGCTATGAATTTTTTTCTGACTTGAAGAGAGAATTAAGCACACTTCTTATGTTTGTTTATAGAAGTTGCTTTTCCTGTTTCCTGTGCAATTGGTAAATAATTTATTCACTCAAGTTTTAGGTGGCCATTCCTCTTTTTAGTAATATGCGCTTAACTGGTCCACACTGTATAGATTATATTTGATTATTTTGTGTATAGTTCTTATAGTCTTTTCCTCTCCTTCAAAGTAAATATTAGAGTTAGAAGATTACAATTCTAGACTGTTTTCGTCAGTGATTCTCAACTAGGGTGTTTGGGAGGATGGGGATTTTGTCCCCCAGGGGACATTTGGGAGTGTTTGGTTGTATTTTTTGGTTGTCACCACTGAGGGTAGGGTGCTCCTGGCATCTAATTGGATGGAGGCCAGGGATGCTACTAAACATCCTTTTATGCACAAGACAGCTCCCCTACAACAAAGAATTACTTCACCCAAAATATCAATATGTCAGGTTGTGTGGTTTAAAAACCAAGCCCATAATGGCTATGTATGTGTTTATTTCTAGTTAACCTGGTCATGAAACTGTCATAAGACCTTTGAGCGATAATATATTTTTGTGTGTGTTTTTAAGTTAAAAAAATGCCACCTTAAAGATAAGATATACTTGTCCTTTGCTGTTTTTCTATTTAGTTCTTAGTTTGCCCAATTTTTAATTTCTTTCTTTTTTGAAAGTAGTATAGATACTTGCAGAGAGCTTACATTGTACAATAATCCACATATATTCAACACCTACAGACTGTCAAAGGACTGCATGCAGCTACTTACTGAATGCCAGGATTGCTTGCATTGTCTGTTGTAGGACTTCTGTAGTCACTAAATTATCAGTCCCCATACAGTACATCACAGGAAGTTGGCAGATACAATGATCCATCTGTTATCACACCCATCAAGTGCATTGGCTCACAGGGAAACGGCTGCAGATTGGAGCTCAGTGTGTGAAAGAAGTAGTGAGATTCCAAGATGCTTATCATTCTTTCCAGAAAGTCCTTTCTGGCCTTTTGACGAGCTTGACTTGCTCATTTCTAAAACTGACTTTCAGTTTATGATATCATTCCCTTTTCATTAATATTTCCAGAAAAACTGGACATGTTATCAAAGATTTATTTCTCTGAGAATGAGGTTTCAGAGTATCATCTTCCCTTTTCCCCAGGGAAATTCTTGGTCAGATTGTCATAGAAAATGAGCAGTGGAAAAATGAAACTGTACAATCTGGAGAGTTTTATTTTAAAAATAGTTGTTCTTAACCTGACTAAAGTAAAGTAAGTATAAAACATTTTTTTATGTTATTCCAATGTGGCCAAGAATTTTTTTTTCTTAAACATACAAAAGTGTGATCACCTTCAAAGGAGGAGGTGATTTTCATAGTTAATAAGAAATGTGTAGACAGTTTCTTGTGAATCTAAAAAACCGTTTTTTTCCCCCTGGAAAATCATAGGTATATATGATACCAGGATCATTTCTAGTCTCTGAAATCTTTTAGACAAAAGCTTTGATGCTGTGCTTAATGGTGCTTTCAAGTTTTGGTGACTACCCTGGAGGTAAATGGGCATGTACTGATGCTTCCTATCTTGTGAATAGTCTTATTTATACAGACTTTCTCCCTTGGCAAGGCATAATGTCTGGTTTGGGGCGGCAAAAATCCACTTCCAGATTACTGTCTCTGTATTATATGTCTTTGACTTAATTTAAGTTCACCTTCAAAAGGGCAAAATGGTTAGAGAAAAAATTAAACAGGACAGCATATGCCTAATTGAAAATTAGAAGGGGCCTTGCTTTTTCCAGACTGAAGGATAAAAAATGAATATGAATAGTGAATAGTTGTCTAGTCAGTTTAAAAGAGCCATTGTGTTTCAGTTTCTTCTTTAGTTACCTTCATTTTTGAGCATCTCTGCTGCAAATGGGGTTTTTAGTAAACTAGCTCAGAGTATAATATTTGAGTTATCCAGAAATAGATGGTATACATTTTTAAAATATTGTCTCTCAAATCGAGAATTTATCATTAATTTTCATATGTTTAAGTTATACTTGATTGAAAACATAAATTTGCTCTCAGAAAATTTTTAGAAAGGATTAAAAAATTTGATGTCTGTGAATAAGCCAGAAATAGTTGAGAATCTGGGAACAAAAATCATACAAAATTGCTAATACATACACAGAAATGATTCCACATTAGTTTTCCACAAAATTTTTTTTTTGTATTGTTCTCCCCCTGACCCTAAGAGAAAAAATAAAAGGTTCTTCCAGGCCTCCATAGGTGTGGCTTCAGATAATTACAAGGGGACTTTATAGAATGGAACAAGTAACACATTTATTATACATACGGTTGTATCAACATGTAATATAAATTTTTTTTTTTTTTTTTTTTTTTTTTAAATTTTATTTATTTATTTGCCAGAGAGAGAGAGAGAGAGAGCACAGGCAGACAGAATGGCAGGCAGAGGCAGAGGGAGAAGCAGGCTCCCTGATGAGCAAGGAGCCTGATGTGGGACTCGATCCCAGGACTCTGGGATCATGACCTGAGCCGAAGGCAGCTGCTTAACCAACTGAGCCACCCAGGCGTCCCATGTAATATAAATTTAACAATTTAATGTCACTCCATTTTTATGTAACTTTATTTTGTTATTCCAAATTTGATGAACATGACAGATAGTCATTAGAAATTAGAGGACATTATGAATTCAGAGGCCTCCTAAGTAATAATAGTCATAATCTATAAAGTTAATAACTAAAATCAGTTATGCCTAGAAAAGACAAAGAGCTCTATGTCTGAATGTTAGGATATTCTAATTTCTGCTTATTAGGATAGAAATTTTATAATTTAGAACTGTGTGATTTTAACACAAAACTGGTAGGAGACTCACTAGTTACTGCTTTAAATTGTGATAGTTTATCGTCATTATTGTGAAGTGTTTTAATGTAATATAATTTTCTTGATTTTACCATCAAGAATCCTTTTCATTATTCATTGTAATCTTGCTAATTATCATAGGTTCAAGTAAGATCTTATTTTCTTCACATCCTTCATTTATACATGTTTCTATAGAAATGTTTTTGTGCTTTAATTATGACCCTGTTTGGTTTCCAGGGAAACAATAAAATCACAACTCTGAGAATGTGTACAATGTTCCTTAAATCATAAGTAGGAAAAAAGCTAAGCCTTTTATAGAAAGAGTCCGTTTTCCTATTTTATGTAGGGTCAAAATTCCTAGACTCATACCTAATACCATGCTACCTCGTCATGTATAATATTCGTGTCTGAAAAGTTGGTAACATTAAGTTGTCTTTGGGTAATAGGTTGTCTTTTGCTCCACTTCCTTGAGGTCACGGTGTTTTTCTTTGTGGAAGGTTCTATGCAGTATAGTAAGCACGCATCTATTGACATCGCCCTTGTGTGCACGGAGGTGGCGGCATTCTTGTGTGCAAGTGAAGAGATGGCCTTGTGTGTGTGTGTGTGTGTGTGTGTGTGGAGAACTTCTCATGGTCATGTGGTACAAAGTAGCTGATGAGAAAGTGAACGGCTAGGAATGGGTTATTTCAGATACAGGAATAGTTAGGGAAAGCCACTGGAAGATGACCTTAGAGTTGAGACTTGAGAATATGCCAGCCACACAATGGGGGAAAGTAAGGTGAAGACCTTGAGCTCACTCTGTTGGAGAAAGAGACAGCCAGACAGTGCTGTTGAAACTGGAAAACCAGTAGGGGATGGAAGAGATTGCTGGTGATTTGACCAGGTGGGACCTTGCGATAGGCCTTGGTAAGGACCTTAAATAGGTTATTAATGCTGTTTGAAGCCATTGGAGTGGAATTTTCAGCAGAAAAATGCTATGGCTTGATTTAAATTTTGAAAAGATCCCTTTGGCTCTCACATGGAGAGTGGTCTCAGGGTGCTGGGAGTGAAAGCAGTGAAAACTGTTAACAAGCTTTTTGCTTCTTGAAGAAGCTGAAGTGTAAAAGAAACTCAAGTATGATATCTGTACTTTACAGAGTGTTAATCTGTGTATCTTCTGTCCAAACAACAGTTGTTTCATGTTCACTGCATTTTGTCTTAAGGCTCTTTTCTTTATTATCTGATAAACATTTAAGTTGCTAAGTCATTGTTAGGGGTAATACTGTTCTTGAAAATATGCAAGTTTTAATTAAGGTTTTCATTGTCATTTTAAGGCTTTATACATATACTTATATTTAAAATGTGATTTGGAAAGCTTGGATAAAAATTTATAGCAATTATAATTTTTGTTTATTCCATTACAAGATATTTGAACATGCATCTTAAAAGTTGTGGTCAGGGGAAAAAAAAAGTAGTGATCATGTTATGTGTAATTGAACTTTTAACTTCATATTATTCCATATGTAGTTTTTGTTTTCGAAGCACAGTTAAAAACAGGCTTTAAAATTGTGAGCTGCAGTAGAGAATTGCATACAAAATAATTATTTTACAACAAACATCTAATGTATAGCTCCCAAGAAATATTACAGGCACCACAGAGGCTTTCTGAGTTACTCCTTTACTCTCAGATCTCTCTCCTTTTCCCTTAAGTGGCAAATGCTAATTAAAGTAGCTTTTCATTGTTACACTGTTAAATAGCTGTTTTTTAAATTGTGGAAAGGAGAATCAACATGGGCAGACACCAGTTGACAAAGTAAGTATTAATATTGTGTGTTCCAAAAGGTAATTTAAAAGTTAATACTTAGAAAATAAATAAGCAAAAAAAAAAAATTATTTGGAAAATATGCATTTTTTTCCCCCAGGAAAAACCTACGCTTAACTGGTAGGTAAATTCTAAGGCTAACTTGTAAAAAGGTGATTTTTACCTATAATGCTTAATTCTAGTGTTAATCTGGGTTTTGTGATGAGAAAGAGTAGCTTGGCTAGCAGTTGATTCTATGAATATTTGAAATTTTCACAATCTATCTTGGAAGTCTTTCCCACATTCTAGTGTACTACATTAGAATTCTGCAGTTTGAGAGCTGGAAAGAACAGAGAAAGTAGAGAAGAACTATGGAAGAAGCAGCAGAGCCAGGGAATTGTTAGCAGAATGACCCAGGCTTTCTGGGCTTCTGGTTCTCTTTACTTCTTTTTCTGAGTGGTTTGCAAGTTCTGTCTTCTTTACAAATTCATCGTTATTTGTTTATGTTTTCAAGTGACGCCTCTGTAGAATTTCATTATTTACAATGGATAAAAATTGCAGCAACACTTACTAACGTAGAGATTTTGGAAAGGGCCAGAGACTGGTTGGGACTCTTCCATAGGACATAATACTCCTAGGACCCCAGGGAGAAAACCACTGCTGGGTGTGGTATTGAACCTTCCCAGCCCTTCCCCACCCCAGATAGTTCCTTATCCAAAATTAATAGGTCACTTCACCCTCTAGTCAAAATGCAATTCTGGCCAAGTTTAGAAAGAAAATAGGATTAGACTCATTCACACCACTGTGTAAATAACGGATCTTCATTTCCCTAAGAACATTCAGATTTCATAATTGAATCATTACTTTAAAGCAATCTTGTAGTGTTGAACCACCTACATAAAGTGAAAATGTTGGCCATGTTGGAGTATTTAGGTCATTTATGAACTTTTTGCTTATGGGTTGGAAACTGCTTAGCTTGTTAAAAGTTTTGGATAAAGACAGCTTTTTCCTGGATATGTTTCAATTTAAAGTTTTGAGAAGCTTTTATTGCTTTCCAATAGGTTGTTTTTGAATTAAAAAAGCATAAATTAGTTTTGAAGACTTGAGGGGAGAATGGTACATTCTGGCTTTTAAGATTCTTCTAAAAACCAGGTTAATATAATGGAAATTCGTATGTAAACCAAGTCGTTTGTTAATGCAAAATGTTCTCATTACTAAGAATTCAATTAAGTTGAATTTTTTTAATAAAAAATTTTTCGTAGTGACATGTTTGATAATATGATTAATTTTATATCTCCCGGACAGAAGACATGCAAGGAACAGTCATAGAAGTGATTTGATTAGTTTTGGGGGAGTCATGACAAAGGAGACTTGGACACTTACAGAATAGAAATACTATAGATGTTATCCTCTGTAATAACTAATTTTATTCCAGATGATAAAAATTTTAGACTTGTGTGATTCTAAATGCACATCAGAGCTCAGTGACCCACTTACACACACATTAAAGATAGGCTACAGATTTCCTACTTTCTAAGCTGGTGTGGTACCACAGATCAGAAAACTCTAAAATCCAGCAGCTAAAAATTGCTCAAGCATTTTGCTGTTTTACAGAAATTCATTCGTGCTATGTAACTTTTTTTTAAAAGCTATTTTAGTTCTCAAAGTTTTATGAACCACACTTAACTTTTCCTCTTTGCTTATTTTTGTTTTTTTAGTTACAGATTTTCACAAATGCTGTTTTGCTAGTTTTCTAGCAAATTCTTAATTGTAAAATAGAGTAGTGTTATAGAAAGCTTAAGAAAGAGACTAACATTTAAAAAAATAATTATACAGGACCTACTAACCTGGAGAAAATTATTTTCCAGTAATTTGGTTTAACTGTAATCTTTCAATTCCTGGTTAATATATATTTCTTCTGTTAACCACCTAATTCCCCATAAACAATAACCCAGCAATCTATATGCATAAACCCACAAAAGACTGTAGTTGTGTGGGAATGTGGAGAAGTGATTTACTTTTGAAAATTGACTTTACATGTTTCACTATAATGCGGCTTAGGACTTTTTTCCCTTTAAATTAAAGGCTTTTTATATCTATAATTCAAACCTTTGCCAGGTATAGTGATTGATGAGCTGGGGATATGATAAAAAGATACAAAATTATTATTCTGCTTTCCTGTTTTTAATAAAGAATACATTTGTTGGTTTTTTTTTTTAACTGTTTTACTTAAAAGAGAAAACAGACCTTTTGTTTTGTCCTAGCGCTTTATGTAAAGGGAAACAAATTATTTTGTAGTAAAACTATGTAATGGAAAAAGTCAAGAGAACAAATTATTTTGTAGTAGAGCTGGGATGATGGAAAAAGAGAAGAGAGTAACACTGCTGTTGAATTCTGTAGTTTTATGGTGAAAGGAATGGAAGGAAGGTAGGTTGATAATAATTACAGTTAAGATGACAAAAAAAAAATTCTGTATTTTTTGCCTCCAAAGAATTGGATATGTAGAATGAGATTGCTTGGTAATGGTCTGTTCTTATTTGCCATAGACTGTCTAGCTTAAATACAGACCGAAGTACCCATCAGGTCTCAAGGATATGGCACGGAGCCTGGTCTAGAAAAACCTTTGTGTATGAAGTATTCATAGTAGTCTTCTCCCCTCCACCCCCCTTCTTCTTTCTCTCTCTTTTTGGGCAGATGTTATTTTTGCTACATTTGCTATTTTAACCTGTCAGTTAAAAAATAATTACTATGTCAGTATGGCTGGCGGCTCATATAGGAAAAATATGCTGTCTCTTAATCAAAGGTGATTACAGTTTTTTCCTGTCTGTAAATGTGCTTGTTGTGTAACGAGAATGCATTAGTCTCAGCCTGATGTACGAAATGAAAGGCAGCAAGAAGCAGCACCATTGTTATCACTCCAGGCGTGTCTAATGAATCGTGTTTCCATGTTCTCTCGGTCACGCCGAAGAGTGCCCTCAGCCAGGGCTAAGCCTCCTGTAAAATGCTCTTTAAGATTATTGTAGCAGGAGCAGAAATGCTGTGTGAGTGGGGGTTGGGAGAGAAAGCCAACCAGACAGCTGCATTTCAAACAGTTACAGCTGCAAGGATTACTCACTGTAATAGCAGTGACAGACAACTGTTTGAGCTTTAGTGTAAAAGGCAATTTGGGGACTTGCCCTGTCAGAATGTTAGTAGCAATCTGTGTGTGTGTGTGTGTGTGTGTGTGTGTGTGTGTCTGTGTCTGTGTGCGTCTGTGTAAGTTTATAAAATGTTTATTTTGTAGCATTAATGATTTAAACTAAATGTCCTAACTGAACTGCGTATCTGGATTTCTTTCTCAAAATTTAATTCTGTCTTGTGGTGGTTCCTGTTCTACGAATGTTGATCTTTCTTGTAATTTCTGAGCATGTAGCTTTTTTTTTTTTTTTTTAAAGCATGTAGCTGTTCAATAAATAATAGCCTTATTTTAAAAAAATCTATTGCAAACACAAAGTGGTACAGAAAAAAGTAGTTAATCCATCAGCCAAAGATAACTTAATTTTGATGGCTCTTCTTCAGACCTTTGTTTATGTATATTATATAGCAAAATTAAGAGCATATTGATAGCTTTAGAGGGTAAAAAGTAATAGTTATTTTTAAAAAGTCTCTGGAAGAAGTAGCAAATGGGGGCAAGTTTGGTTCTTAGAAGTCAGTAACAGCCATTGTGCAAGATTTTTTTTCCCCACTGTGTAGCTATTAAAGAAACATTGCAGCCTGACTGTTTTTTTGTGGCAATTGTCTTTTGAAGGTCGTGTTCAATTTATCTAGAAATTTAGTTTTATGGTCTCCTTCAATTTAAAGTTTAGTAGCTTTACATGGAGTCCTGTGATCCATTGAAATGCTAACTTGGGTCATGTCTCAACTGCTACAATGCTGTGTAGAAACCGTCATTAAAATTCTGGTTATCCTGCAACTGGCAGAGAACTCATGCTGTTAGAGATTCCTTAGTAAAACATTATACTATTAAAATTGTGAATCACAGATGGTAGCTACACTTGTGGTGAACATAGCATAACATAGAGAAATTGAATCACTATGTTGTACACTTGAAACTAATGTAATATTGTGTGTCAGCTATACTTAAATTTAAAAAAAAATTAGAATTTTGAATCACAACTTATGTCCTATGACTATTAACAATATTAGTAATTATTTAAAGTAACAAATAGGTCAAAACAAATGGGGTATTTTGATCTATATCTTCTATTCTAATTCTTATTTGATTGATTAACTGACATTGGGAAAGTTAAAATCTATTTTCAGTATAGATTTGTTAAGTGATACCAAATAGTCTACACCCATAAGTTAATTCAAGGAAATCAGAGCGCTAAGTAGGTTGAATTTGATATAAGTAATAAGTCCATTTAGTTATTAATGACTTTAAATATAGATTTTACAAGGCAATCAATGGCAGCATAACTGTGATCAATCGTGTTGTATGTAATTGGATTTTTTATGGGTGTAATGCTATTTTCAGAATTAATGTAGCATTATGCTGCTTTGTTACTCAGTTTTTTCATGTCAATTTTAAGAAAGTAGGTATTTCAAAATTCTCTATCTTTAAAGCATTTCATTTGATGCAGCCCATAAAATTAAATTGATAGATGTTTCATTATGCTATCTGCTTAGCGCAATTGTTAGATAGGGGATTTAACAATTTAAAGCAGTTAAAAAAATAAAGCAGTTAAAAAAAACTAGTATGCTTTATAAATTGCAGATAAAGGTAGAAAACAAAGGCAGTGGGCAAATTACAAATCCTGCATTCAGAGCTGTGCTATCTTTAGCAGTTTGTCACTGAAATCTACCTGAGAAGTAATCTCCTTGTTTCATTTTCCTTGTTTTAATCTATTTGTATTTCTGGAGTTTGGAGCAAAATTTGATTTTCAGTAATTTTAATGGCTGAATAAGGAGTGCCATCCCAGAGAGTGCCCCTCCCCCCTCCAATATTTGCAGTGGCCAATGTGGTTACTGAACCCAATGTTCTGGATAATAGGTTTCATTAGTTTTGATGCCTGAGGTAAAAAAGCAGTAGGTGGGAGTAAGAAGTGTTTTTGATGTCTAGACGTTCATTTCAGCTGTTGCAGCAATATGATACATTAAAAGGAAATATGTATCATAGCTCAGAGGAAATATGTATTCTTTGAAAGTAATTCTACTTTTAAACTGTGTAAGGCAGGGTGACCTAAATTCTAAAAGCATGAACTTGAATTTCTTCAAGATTTCACAATTTTTATGCTCCTCCTTACCTGATTCCATTCTCCCTCCTCCCACTTTTACCCCTTCAAGTAAAGTATGTCAGTTTCATTGGTTGAATTGGAAGGGATATCTTTCCAAGATCTCTGCTGGGAAACACAAAAATCATTGAAGTATATGCTGCTTTGATATTTTGCCATATTGACTTTTTTCCTGAACCTTTTATATGGTTTTTCTTTCAGAGAAGCTTATTAATTCTGCAAGGAGCCATGTTTCTCAAAGTTGAAAGAAGTTATATTACAATTTGTGAGGATTTTGAAAAATTATTTGGGCACTAAGAAGTAATTACTACTACCTGAATTTTCCTTTATAAAACACTGTCTCCTGCTCAAAGAAAAACATTTATATAGTACTTTGGCAGTTTAAATATTTGATTATGAGGATTGCTATATTAAAAAATGTTGAATAACAGCAATTTAAACAAATTCTGATTATAGCTTTTATAACTTAAATGTGATAACTTAGTGCCAAAATAGTTTTTCTTTGAAAATAGGCAGCTGTGCCACTACTTAGTTCTGTTTTTCTGTTTTAGCTTGACTATAATAGACCACATAACAACAGGAGAATGTTTTAATTCAGGAATTCTTTGTTTTGGTTGAATCTTGCCACTCATTTATTATAGAACACGTTTTAGGTTTTGGTGCTTTCTTTTCTGAGACTAACAAACTTGTAGAAAAATTCTTCCATTACATTTAAGTAGATTTATAGTCATCTGTAGAGATGGTCTTATTGCTACTTTATATTCTTAAAGAATTAATAAGTATTTAAATGTAAACTGGAAAGATCAAAAGAATTAGAAAGGCTTTTTAAAATTTTAAAGATAAGAGACAGTTCACCCTGGGGAGATTGTAGGTTTCATAAAGATGTGGTCCAGCACCTGCAGGCTTTCTTATAAATTTCTTGGTGGTTGCTTTTCTTCTCTGTCCACCTTAGAAGGGAGATAGAGAATTAAGTACTGAATGCATCTCCCTTCATTTACAGAAACTTAATTTAGACTACTAGTACCTGGTCCATGTCTCTCCCCCAAACCCCCCCTTACTGTTTGAAGAATCTAAATATCAAGCAAATGGAATGTTAGTTTACATTTCACTTTGGGAGGAAGGTATCTCAGAAAAAAAGTAGTTTAAAACTAAAATATGATTTTCTCTTGGAATTGTATAGATTACAGAAGCCATTTCAGTTTTGTTTTACCTTTGAAAAAATTACTTGCGGCTATTTAGAAAACATTAACTTAAGGTGCAAATTGTGGATCCAAAGGGAAAGTTGACTTCAGTGTTGAAGATTGCCTTTGTAGCTAGCTTTAAGAATAAGAGGTAGATGGGATGGGTTAACATAACACTAACCCTATGGAGAAGTATGGTATAGTGCGAGGAGCATGGTTGTTAGTGTCAGAAAACTTGGGACTTGAATCTCATCCTTGTCACTAATCCTCTTAACTGGATATAAGGAGATTTTAGATTGAAACTAAATCCAATGAAGTTTGAAAGGTATGTGCAAATATAATATTAGGTCAACTCAAAACACATGTTTACGGATATCTGATATATTCTAGTCAATGCAGCTATGAAAATAAATTGCTTCCCCTTGTGGAGTTTAATTAATGGTATAGTTTGTATATTTAGTATTTATAAAAAGTAGATACAAAATACATTTGATCCTGTTAGCTTCTGAATATAGCTATATATGACTCTAGATTCTTGGATTTATTGCTTGTGTGACCTTGGGCAAGTTTAAGATCTGTAAGCCTTAGTTTTCTTATTTATAAGTTGGAGATTAGAATAAACTGTATTGGTCAGAATTCTTAGTTGCAGACTAAGAAAAGGAGTTGATTAAAAGAATATTGAGTGTTCACTGAACTGTTTGTCCATCTTAGAATCAGTGCTGCAGAACTGGTTTGAAGAGAATACTAGTGCTGTCACCACTGAGCACTAGATGCCGCAGTACCTCTGCTACTTTAGCACCAGAAACTTGATCTTAAGGTTTCAATTTCCAGTGGTGACAGAAATATCTATGTCTACTCTTTTCTGTCACTAGATCCAGAGTCAAAGGTGTGGTGCAGGAGCATCTAGTGGACTTTAGCATATATGTCCTTGTCCATATTGCTGGAGAGGATGGAAGAGAGCATTTGTTTTCAGCTCCTGCTAGGGGTGACCATATTTGACACCCAGCAGAACGTATGAAATAGGCAATTCCCAGTGATCGGAAGAAGTCAAATACTGAGTGGCTAAATGCCATGTGTCCTTCACTCTGTATCATGGCACTGTGGTGAAAATGTTCTCCCCACTCCCCCATTTGTGGGTAGTGCTCCATTCAAAGCTTAGTACATAGAAGAAAGCTTCAGAAATTGGTAAAGATTGTTTCCTAGGTAGAAAATCAACCTTGATAGTAAGTTATTTTATCTTACTCTTATTTTAAAATAAAAGACTTAAATTTCTTTTATTTTAAAAAAAATGTTTGATAGTTGTACTGCAAAGGATTTAAAGTTGTTGTTGCCTTACAGTGGTTTTCAAAATCTATATTAGTTTTTTGAGAGCATTCCTAATTTCTAGCCTGGTGCTTGAGGCATAACATAGCCAAGAACTGTGGGCCAGTGTATGTTGGCCAAATATTTATTAGAATCCAAAAATGCTGTTCTAGATTTAACTTATGTTAGCATTTTAGAGATTCATTGAAAATCCACTGCTCTTTTATTTCTGGAAATTTTGTACATGAAGTAGATAATAAACTTGGTCTTTTGTTCCTTTCCACAAGTATGCTTGGTGTTTAAAAACAGTAAGTTAAAAGAGTAGCAAACTAATGCATTATCCTTAAAATGCATGGCCTAATTGATATTATTTAGTAGAGGGGTTATCCTTGATTACAGTTGTTGACTTCTAATAAATTATTGACTGCTCTTGAATCTTTAATATGTAAGATGAAATTTAGATGTTCATTTGAAATCCAAATACTGTCCCCTTGTAAATTACCTCTGCTGACTTATATTTTAAATTTTACTGGTTAGCTTATAGGATAATTTATAATTTTCTGTTGTTTCTTAAGCCTTCGTATACTTAAACAAGAGCTTAATGTAGTCAGATTTGTTTTACTTTGTGTTACTCTTTCTTCCCAGTGTTCTATTTAATTGGTGCCTAAACTTTATATAAATTTACATAATATAAAGGAACATATGAGAATTGCCATATAAAAAGTATTAATAAGGGTATTTTTCAAACTTTCAGTATTTAAGAATTTTTTGAGAAATGTTTTAGAGAAATTTTTGTTCTTTGTATTATTTGCGATACTTAATATGAAGTACTTAATGCAATTTATAGTATAGTATATTTTTTCTTAAGATTTTATTTATTTATTCGACAGAGAGATAGCCAGATCAGGAACCTAAGCAGGAGGAATGAGAGAGGGAGAAGCAGACTCCCCACGAGCAGAGAGCCCGATGTGGGGGCTTGATCCCAGGATCCTGGGACTAAGACCAGAGCCGAAGGCAGATGCTTAACGACTGAGCCACCCAGGACCCCCAGTGTAGTATATTGTATTGTAAGGGTGGACCACTCTAGTCTGTAGTCTCTTGTGGGTGAAACTGTTTTTATGTGTGTGTGTTTTGTTTTTTTGCTTTTAATAATTCGTGAATGAAGCTTAACCAAATAAATCATATTGTTGGGATAAAAACAATCACGTTCAGGATATGTAGGTTTAGAGTAGGAGTTCTTCTGATTCATATCCTGTTCTCATTTTCAACACTAAAAATATAAAAAAAATCAGTAAGTATATTCATAATGGCATAGGTTCAGAAGCCGTGTCTAATAGTAAAATGAGTTTATGTAGAGCAGTAAAAGATTGTAAGTTTTACTGTTTTTAGTCTGTAAGTTTTACCAAATATACATGGTTATGTATAACCATTTTGATTTTTGAGAGAATCAAGATGTAGAACAGTTCCGTGATTCCCTAAATTTCCCATGTCCCTTTGTTACCAACCACTCCCATTCCAGGGACGGGAATGGGAATGGGAATCCATTAAACATTCACTTTACCTTAAATTTGCCTTTGTGAGAATGCCATATGAATGCATCATAAAGCATGTGGCTCTTTGAGTATGACGGCTTTTTTCACTTAGCATGACATTCATCCATGTTTTGAGTATATCCGTTCCCTTTAACTTCTTTCTCCCTTCCTCTCTGTCTTTTTCTTTCCTTCTTTCTTTCTTTCCCTCCCTCCCTCTCCTTCCTTCCTTCCATCCATCCTTCCTTCCTTCCTTCCTTCCTACCCCTCTTACCCTCCCTCCTTTCCTTTCTCTCTCTCTCTCTCTCCCTCCCATTCTTTCTTTTTCTTTCCCTTTCATTTCCTTTCTTTGATTTATTTATTTGAGAGAGAGAAAGAACTCATGGGCATGTGAGCCAGGATAGTGACAGAGGGAGAGGGAGAGAGAATCTTCAAGCCCACTCCCTGCCCAGCACAGAGCCCTATGCAGGGCTGATCCCAGGACTCTAACATAATGACCTGAGCTGAAATCAAAAGCTGTGTACTTAAGTGTGGAGCTACCCAGGAGCCTTTTATTTCTGACTAGTATCCCAGTGTATGGATTGTCTACTGTTTGTTCTTTCCCCAGTTGGGGGACTTTTTGGGTGGTTTCCAGTTACTGGCATTTTTGGGAAAACAACAACAAACCAGCTATAAATATTTGCTATAGTTTTTCATGTGGACATAAGTTCTTAGTTCTACTTGAACACACACACACACACACACACACACAGGATGGATATTTCTGGGCTGCATAGCAAGTATATGTTTAACTTCAGAAAAAATTGCCAAAGTCAGCTGTTCAAAAGTGGCTGTACTATTTTTGCATTCCTGTCATCAGTACATGGCCATTACAATTACTCTGTGCTCACTAGCACTTAGTATTTTCAGTTTTTCTTTTAAGCCACTCTGGTGGATGATACTGTGATTTTAATTTGCATCTCCTTAATGACTGGTGATGTTTTGAGCATCTCTTCATGTTTTTATTTGCCATTTGTGAGTCTTCTTTGGTGAAGTGTTTGTTCGCATCTGTTGTCCACTATCTAAAATGGTTTTTTCCCCCTTGGTGTTGTTTTGAGATTTTTTAAAGAAGAGTATCATATTGTAAATACAAGTTCTTGTCAGATGTATAATTTGTAACTGCTTTATCTCTCATCTTTGGCTTGTCTTTTGCATAGCTGAACATAACTTTTCCATGTTTTTTTGAAGAGCAGAGTTCCTCATTTTGATGAAACCCTATTGAACAATTTTTCATTATGGATCATGCTTTAGGTGTTATATCTGAAAATTTTTTGCTGATCTAAGCTTATATAAAGTTTCTCTTACGTTTTTTGAAATTTCATAGTTTTAGGTTTAGCATTTTGGGGTTGCATTTTTCTCTATGGCGTGACCTATGGGTTGAAGCTCTTTTTTTAAAATTTTTTTGCATAGAGATATTCATTTATTTCAGCATTTGTTGTAAAGACTGTTCTTTCTCCACGGAATTACCTTTATATCTTTTTTGGAAGTCTATTGACCATATGTTTGTGGGTCTGTTTGTGGACTCTTTATTCTATTCTGTTGATGTGTAGATCTCTCCTATTTCTAGTACCACACTCTCTTGTCAATGCTGGTTCTCTAGTAAATCTGGAAATCAGATGGTGTAAGTCTCCTAGCTATATTTTCCTTTTACCACATTACTTTGGGTATTCTAGTTCCTTTGCTTTGTCATATAAATGCAATTTTTCTCTTTCTATAGAAAATCCTGCAGATACTCTTGGTGGTAATTGAGTTGATGTTATAGATTCATTTTAGAAGAATTGACATCTTGGCAGTAATAACTTTTTCTGTCTGTGACCAATATATACTTCTGCATTTATATATGTCTCTTTGATTTCATTTATCATTATCACAGTTTATCACTTTAAAAACTTTAGATCTTAAAAGATCTAAATTTTAAGTTTATATCCAAGAACTTCATGGGTTTTGGCGATACTATAAATGAAAATCTCAAAAAATGCAATTTCTTATTCATTATAGTTTATAGGAATATGATTTCTTCTTGTTTCTGTTAATTCTAGTATTCTGTGTTTAGATCTACTGATTTTTAGATCTACTAGCTTTTTTTTCTGTTGCTTCTGTAGGATTTTCTAATAGTCATGTCATTTGTGAACAAAGATGTTTTATTTCTTCTTTTCCAGTTAGTATGCCTGGTACTTTTTTTTTTTTTTTTTTCCCTTGCCTTACTGTATTGGCTGACATCTCCATTGAATTGGAATAGGAGTGGTGAGAGCAGACATCCTTGCCTTGTTCTTGATATTAGGGGGAAAATAGTCTTTTAACATTAAATGTGGTGTTACTTGTAGTGGTTTTTTTTATTGTTCTTTAAAGAATTTTTTTGAAGGAACAAAATAAGTTCTACAGTCTCTTTTAAAATTGTTGAAATTATGATAAAATTATAATGGTATCTAAAAATTGTAGTTGGCATTGCTCAAACTTGTTTAGTATTCCACATTGCATGATTGGACAGCTGTAACACTTAAACATTTTAGATAGAGTATTTCAGGACCATTAGAGGAAAAAATAGAGAGTTATGGCTGTTTGAGAATTTGACATATTTCACTAAGGTCATTTGAAATTTTGACCTCATTAAAAATTAAAACATTAAAAAAATATGAGGAAGCAATTAGACTTGAATATGAAGTATTCTGTAAGATACATAACTGGTTTTGTCAATAAGTTAATGGCATGTTAAAAAAAAAAAGATGAGCTGTTGCAGATTAAGGAGACTTAAGAGATGTGACATGAGAGTCCACTGACAGACCTTGTTTGGATTCTGATTTGGTGTATACCAAAGTACGTACTTTAAAGTATATCAAAGCAAACAAAAAGAAAGAAAAAAACTGGGTGGTTGAAGCAGATGACACAATGTTGATAATTTGGTTTAGAAATTTATTGGTGCTGTTATTTTAAAGTGTGTTTGAAGATTTTAATTAATTTTTTTTAATTAAAAGAAAACATGCAGAATAGGTGTCACCAACTTGGAAAAAAAATCTTGGAAAGAAGAGTGGTACTCTTCACAAATGTTGTATCACCAGCACTCTTAATGACACAAAAGACTTATGTAGAAAAACACTGACACTAGTGACTGAGTCACAGAGTGGTCCAGAAGAGTCACACACTGAATGCTGACGAATTTTTAGGAATTTTTAACCTTTTTTTTTGGGGGGGGGGGGGGGGCTTATGTTATCTGTTTCATGTATGTACAGTAATGATACTTGAAAAACATGTCAATAGGGCACCTGGATGGCTCAGTCAGTTAAGCCTCCCACTCCTGGCTTTGGCTCAGGTCATAATTTCAGGATTGAGCCCTGTGCTCAGCAGGAGATCTGCTTCTCTGCTTCTCTCTCCCTCTCTCTCTGTCCCTACCCCTGGGTTCCTTTCTCTCCCTCTAAAATAAATAAATAAATCTAAAAAAAAAAAAGTCAAAAAGTATAATAGCTCTTTAAATAATTGCAAATTAAAAATTGTTAAGTGATAAGAGCCATGTTACAGTTTAATTGGCAGCTTACTTCTACAGAACCCTTCACCTTCAGTGATGTATAAAAAATTGTGCTTCTTAAAATTGATGGTGTCTTGCCGTCAGTGAGACACATTAGGAAGGAAAAGCAAATTAATATGGGGTGTTCATTTTCTTGAAATGTTAGCTCTCTTTCTTACCGAGGAAAAGCTCTTCCTAGAAGATAAATGTGTGAGAGCACAGATTCATGACACCGTCAGTGGATTGTAGAAAACTTTCGGTTGTTTTGTCTTCAACAGAGGCAGTCTGTTGCTAGCAGCAATGTTTGTTTATTTGCTGTACTTTATTTTCATTTCTTTAGTGATAAATAATAAAATGTTTCTGACAGAGGTTGCTTTGGGAAAATTCGGTAAATCATGGTTAGCCACATAGGCAGGAAAATAAAGAACCTATTTGACATACCAAGAATAAAATTATCCAGTTTTATCATTATAAAAAAAGTCCTATAGATAAAACCCCTGAATGTAAATACACTTTTTCTGATTCTATGTTATTGGAGAATATAGAGATGCATTTTGAGATGTCTTTTGGTGTGGTAAAAGCATTACAGATGCATCGTGGATTTAACATGTGTTTTAATTCTCTGTCAGAATTTTTTCTGGTGAGTGCTTTTGTCAAGATAAGTAAAAGGGAGAGAAAATTTTCTTCTGCAAATGTCGTTTCCATCCTTCCAATTTTTTGCTATCTTGAACTAAACTAATATAATTTAAAAGGATA